>NW_027257933.1:402500-417399 GCF_045791955.1 Oncorhynchus clarkii lewisi | reverse complement strand
ATATATTCTGGGATAGAACACTGAGAATATATTCTGGGATAGTACACTGTGAATATATTCTGGGATAGTACACTGTGAATATATTCTGGGATAGAACACTGAGAATATATTCTGGGATAGAACACTGTGAATATATTCTGGGATAGTACACTGAGAATATATGCTGGGATAGTACACTGAGAATATATTCTGGGATAGAACACTGAGAATATATTCTGGGATAGTACACTGAGAATATATTCTGGGATAGTACACTGAGAATATATTCTGGGATACAACACTGAGAATATATTCTGGGATAGTACACTGTGAATATATTCTGGGATAGAACACTGAGAATCTAGTCTAACATTGTAAATGCTGACTCCACAAAGTAAAGGTTTAAAGACCTCCTAAATTACCCCATTTTTTTGTTAATGTAACTCTCGACCTGAAGCGTCTGCAAAAAAAAATTGCTCCCCCGGCCCATTAGCAGAGAAGGGACCCCTATATTAAGGCCAACACTTGCATCATTTATTGATGAAAAAAACACTGTCAGCCAGTCAGTCTGTTCATCTTGTGTGAAACTGACAGGTCAGATAAAAACACAGGACAGTGGATTGTGGTCAGAGGAGGCTGCTGAGGGGAGGACGACACATAAAAATGGCTGGAAAGGAGCGAATGGAATGGAACCCATGTATCTGATACCATTCCACTGATTCAGCTCCAGACATTACCAAGAGCCCGCCCTCCCCAATTAACGTCCCACCAACCTCCTGTAAGTTGTGGCCTCATTTACAGGCTACCCTGAAAGGACATTGCCATGGAGACGCAGGGCGGGAGAAACGTAACCTTCTATCCAACCTCCAGCCAAGGTGTCACTATCATCTGATAGATAATGCTCCCATGTTGTTACCCATCCCCCTGATGTATGACCTGATGGACTGTCTGTGGGCTCCTATGTTTCCAACAGTAATAGAAGATGTAGGAGACGTCCCAAATGCACCTGTTCCCTACATAGTGCTTTACTTTCCACCAGAGCTCTACCCTATATTGGTAGAACAGGTTGTCATTTGGGATGCAGTTTTAAAATTCAAAATGCTTCTTGCTAAATTCTTGCTCCAAACCTGAAGCCAAACAGCTGGGACATTTTGTCATTCAGCACTGGCTCGCTGAGTCAATCAGAGATCTGAACTCCAGCCCATTATCTGATCTGTGTTCACGTCAGCAAGTCTCAGTGGGGGGAAAACCTATAAACCATTAGAAATTGTGAGATTTTAATTGAACATTTCATATCCCTCCCTCATTGCAAGGACTTGGGCATGGACATCTGTTGGGAAGGGAGATCATATAGCGCCCACCGCAAGATACAAACACCAGCTTCAACAAGCAAATGAAACAAACAAAATGGCTATTATACTGCAAATGAGGGTAAAGGGTAGAAATTCAGTCTTACCAGCTGCAGCCAGGCGTTGGTCATCAGAACCTGGTTCTTCTCATCCTGGAGAAGAAAAGAAGGGGAAAAAGAAAAAGGAAATGTCTTCAGAGCAGAGGAGAGGTGTTTAGAATATCTCTGTTAGAATATCTCTGATAGAATATCTCTGTTAGAATAACTCCGATAGAATAACTCCGATAGAATAACTCCGATAGAATAACTATATTAGAATATCTCTATTAGAATATCTCTGATAGAATATCTCTATTAGAATATCTCTGATAGAATATCTCTATTAGAATATCTCTATTAGAATAACTCTGATAGAATATCTCTTTTAGAATAACTCTGAGAATATCTCTGATAGAAAAACTCTGATAGAATATCTCTGATAGAATATCTCTATTAGAATATCTCTATTAGAATAACTCTATTAGAATAACTCTATTAGAATAACTCTGATAGAATAACTCTATTAGAATAACTCTGATAGAATAACTCTATTAGAATAACTCTGATAGAATAACTATATTAGAATAACTCTGAGAATATCTCTGATAGAATAACTCTGATAGAATATCTCTGATAGAATATCTCTATTAGAATAACTCTGATAGAATATCTATATTAGAATAACTCTGAGAATATATCTGATAGAATAACTCTGATAGAATATCTCTGATAGAATATCTATATTAGAATATCTCTATTAGAATAACTCTGATAGAATAACTCTGATAGAATAACTCTGATAGAATAACTCTGATAGAATATGTCTGTTAGAATAAGACTCCACTCTGGGTGAAGAGCAGAGGTGTTTCAATACATCTCTGTTAGAATAACAGTATAGAATAATAATATAGACTGTAGAGTTCTGGAGACTACCGTATCTAATACAGACTGTAGAGTTCTGGAGACTACCGAATCTAATACAGACTGTAGAGTTCTGGAGACTACCGTATCTAATACAGACTGTAGAGACTACAGTATCTAATACAGACTGTAGAGTTCTGGAGACTACCGTATCTAATACAGACTGTAGAGTTCTGGAGACTACCATATCTAATACAGACTGTAGAGTTCTGGAGACTATTGTATATAATACAGACTGTAGAGTTCTGGAGACTACTGTATCTAATACAGACTGCAGAGTTCTGGAGACTACCGTATCTAATACAGACTGTAGAGTTCTGGAGACTACTGTATCTAATACAGACTGTAGAGACTACTGTATCTAATACAGACTGTAGAGTTCTGGAGACTACTGTATCTAATACAGACTGTAGAGACTACCGTATCTAATACAGACTGTAGAGTTCTGGAGACTACCGTATCTAATACAGACTGTAGAGTTCTGGAGACTACCGTATCTAATACAGACTGTAGAGTTCTGGAGACTACCATATCTAATACAGACTGTAGAGTTCTGGAGACTACCATATCTAATACAGACTGTAGAGTTCTGGAGACTATTGTATATAATACAGACTGTAGAGTTCTGGAGACTACTGTATCTAATACAGACTGTAGAGTTCTGGAGACTACTGTATCTAATACAGACTGTAGAGTTATGGAGACTACCATATCTAATACAGACTGTAGAGTTCTGGAGACTACTGTATCTAATACAGACTGTAGAGTTCTGGAGACTACCATATCTAATACAGACTGTAGAGACTACTGTATCTAACTAGGGTTCTGGAGACTACCGTATCTAATACAGACTGTAGAGTTCTGGAGCCTACTGTATCTAATACAGACTGTAGAGTTCTGGAGACTACTGTATCTAATACAGCCTGTAGAGTTCTGGAGACTACTGTATCTAATACAGACTGTAGAGACTACTGTATCTAATACAGACTGTAGAGTTCTGGAGACTACTGTATCTAATACAGACTGTAGAGACTACCGTATCTAATACAGACTGTAGAGTTCTGGAGACTACTGTATCTAATACAGACTGTAGAGTTCTGGAGACAACCATATCTAATACAGACTGTAGAGACTACTGTATCTAATACAGACTGTAGAGTTCTGGAGCCTACTGTATCTAATACAGACTGTAGAGTTCTGGAGACTACTGTATCTAATACAGCCTGTAGAGTTCTGGAGACTACTGTATCTAATACAGACTGTAGAGACTACTGTATCTAATACAGACTGTAGAGTTCTGGAGACTACTGTATCTAATATAGACTGTAGAGACTACCGTATCTAATACAGACTGTAGAGTTCTGGAGACTACCGTATCTAATACAGACTGTAGAGACTACTGTATCTAATACAGACTGTAGAGTTCTGGAGACTACCGTATCTAATACAGACTGTAGAGTTCTGGAGACTACCATATCTAATACAGACTGTAGAGTTCTGGAGACTAATGTATCTAATACAGACTGTAGAGTTCTGGAGACTACTGTATCTAATACAGACTGCAGAGTTCTGGAGACTACCAATTTCTAATACAGACTGTAGAGTTCTGGAGTCTACTGTATCTAATACAGACTGTAGAGTTCTGGAGACTACTGCATCTAATACAGACTGTAGAGACTACTGTATCTAATACAGACTGTAGAGTTCTGGAGACTACCGTATCTAATACAGACTGTAGAGTTCTGGAGCCTACTGTATCTAATACAGACTGTAGAGTTCTGGAGACTACCATATCTAATACAGACTGTAGAGACTACTGTATCTAATACAGACTGTAGTTCTGCAGACTACTGTATCTAATACAGACTGCAGTGTTCTGGAGACTACTGTATCTAATACAGACTGTAGGGTTCTGGAGACTACTGTATCTAATACAGACTGTAGAGACTACTGTATCTAATACAGCCTGTAGAGTTCTGGAGACTACTGTATCTAATACAGACTGTAGAGTTCTGGATACTACTGTATCTAATACAGCCTGTAGAGTTCTGGAGACTACCGTATCTAATACAGACTGTAGAGACTACTGTATCTAATACAGACTGTAGAGTTCTGGAGACTACTGTATCTAATACAGACTGTAGAGACTACTGTATCTAATACAGACTGTAGAGACTACCATGTCTAATACAGACTGTAGAGTTCTGGAGACTACTGTATATAATACAGACTGTAGAGACAACTGTATCTAATATAGACTGTGGGGTTCTGGAGACGACTGTATCTAATATAGACTGTAGAGTTCTGGAGACTACGGTATCTAATACAGACTGTAGAGGCTACTGTATCTAATACAGACTGTAGAGACTACTGTATCTAATACAGACTGTATAGACTACTGTATCTAATATAGACTGTAGAGACTACTGTATCTAATATAGACTGTAGAGACTACTGTATCTAATACAGACTGTAGAGACTACTGTATCTCATATAGACCATAGCGACTACTGTATCTAATATAGACTGAAGAGTTCTAGAGACTACTGTATCTAATACAGACTGTTGAGTTCTGGAGACTACTGTATCTAATGCAGACTGTAGAGACTATTGTATCTAATGTAGACTGTAGAGACTACTGTATCTAATATAGACTGTAGAGACTACTGTATCTCACATAGACTGTAGCGACTACTGTATCTAATACCGACTGTAGAGTTCTGGAGACTACTGTATCTAATATAGAATGTAGAGTTCTGGAGACTACTGTATCTAATACAGACTGTAGAGTTTTGTAGACTACTGTATCTAATATAGACTGTAGAGACTACTGTATCTAATACAGACTGTAGAGTTCTGGAGACTCCTTGTATCTCATATAGACTGTAGCGACTACTGTATCTAATACAGGCTGTAGAGTTCTGGAGACTACTGTATCTAATACAGACTGTAGAGTTCTGGAGACTACCATATCTAATACAGACTGTAGAGAATACTGTATCTAATACAGACTGTAGATACTACTGTATCTAATACAGACTGTAGAGTTCTGGAGTCTACTGTATCTAATATAGACTGTAGAGTTCTGGAGACTACTGTATCTAATACAGACTGTAGAGACTACCATGTCTAATACAGACTGTAAAGTTCTGGAGACTACTGTATATAATACAGACTGTAGAGACTACTGTATCTAATATAGACTGTAGGGTTCTGGAGACTACCATATCTAATACAGACTTTAGAGACTACTGTATCTAATACAGACTGTAGAGACTACTGTATCTAATATAGACTGTAGAGACTACTGTATCTAATATAGACTGTAGAGACTACTGTATCTCATATAGACTTTAGCGACTACTGTATCTAATACAGACTGTAGAGTTCTGGAGACTACTATATCTAATACAGACTGTAGAGTTATGTAGACTACTGTATCTAATACAGACTGTAGAGTTTTGTAGACTACTGTATCTAATACAGACTGTAGAGACTACTGTATCTAATATAGACTGTAGAGACGACTGTATCTAATACAGACTGTAGAGTTCTGGAGACTACTGTATCTAATACAGACTGTAGAGTTCTGGAGACTACCATATTGAATACAGACTGTAGAGACTACTGTATCTAATACAGACTGTAGAGTTCTGCAGACTACTGTATCTAATACAGACTGTAGAGTTCTGGAGACTACTGTATCTAATACAGACTGTAGGGTTCTGGAGACTACTGTATCTAATACAGACTGTAGAGTTCTGGAGACTACTGTATCTAATACAGACTGTAGAGACTACTGTATCTAATACAGACTGTAGAGTTCTGGAGACTACTGTATCTAATACAGACTGTAGAGACTACTGTATCTAATACAGACTGTAGAGTTCTGGAGACTACTGTATCTAATACAGACTGTAGAGACTACCATATCTAATACTAATACAGACTGACTGTAGAGTTCTGGAGACTACTGTATCTAATACAGACTGTAGAGACTACCGTATCTAATACAGACTGTAGAGTTCTGGAGACTACCAAATCTAATACAGACTGTAGAGACTACTGTATCTAATATAGACTGTAGAGTTCTGGATACTACCGTATCTAATACAGACTGTAGAGACTACTGTATCTAATACAGACTGTAGAGACTACCGTATCTAATACAGACTGTAGAGACTACCGTATCTAATATAGACTGTAAAGTTATATAGACTACTGTATCTAATACAGACTGTAGAGACTACTGTGTCTAATATAGACTGTAGAGACTACTGTATCTAATATAGACTGTAGAGACTACTGTATCTCATATAGACTGTAGCGACTGCTGTATCTAATACAGACTGTAGAGTTCTGGAGACTACTGTATCTAATACAGACTGTAGAGACTACTGTATCTAATACAGACTGTAGAGACTACTGTATCTAATACAGACTGTAGAGACTACTGTATCTAATACAGACTGTAGAGTTCTGGAGACTACCGTATCTAATATAGACTGTATAGTTCTGGAGACTACTGTATCTAATACAGACTGTAGAGACTACTGTATCTAATACAGACTGTATAGTTCTGGAGACTACTGTATGTAATATAGACTGTAGAGTTCTGGAGACTACTGTATCTAATACAGACTGTAGAGACTACTGTATCTAATACAGACTGTATAGACTACTGTATCTAATACAGACTGTAGAGTTCTGGAGACTACTGTATCTAATATAGACTGTATAGTTCTGGAGACTACTGTATCTAATACAGACTGTAGAGACTACTGTATCTAATACAGACTGTAGAGTTCTGGAGACTACTGTATCTAATACAGACTGTAGAGTTCTGGAGACTACCGTATCTAATACAGACTGTAGAGACAACTGTATTTAATACAGACTGTAGAGTTTTGTAGACTAATGTATCTAATACAGACTGTAGAGTTCTGGAGACTACCGTATCTAATACAGACTGTAGAGACTACTGTATCTAATACAGACTGTAGAGTTCTGGAGACTACCGTATCTAATACAGATGGTGGAGTTCTGGCTGTGGCTCGTATAAATTCATCCCTAAACTAACGGATGACTAAACTAAAGAAAACTAAACCGCTGAGGGGGATGTTGGCTCTGGTGTGAGTATCAAAACGCTTGCAGTTAAAATGTGTTTTCAGATGGAAGGCGGCCATCTTGGCAGGGCACCGTTGTAACATTTGGTCTGTGTTTGTTCCGGAACGGCTTCCAGGAACGATGAAGGAGGGAAGAGGAGGAGGAGGGAGGAGAAGAAGAGAGGGGACAGCGAAGGATGGACATTGAAGTTGGATAAGACGAAAGAGAGAGAGAGAGAGAGGAAGACAGCTGATCCCCTGTTCTACAGGATGACCACAAACCAAACATCAGCCAGAGGAGAAAAGTTTGGTTGTTCTCTTTCGTCTTGAGGGTGAATCTCAGCATTAGATGGCTGAGAGGGTAGTATTTAAAACAGTGCTACACGGTACATCAAGCTAATACAGGGTAACATGATCTAACTTGGCACAGGTGGGCGTCACCAAATGACAGTAAAACATTACCATGAAAACGAGTGAAGACGCGAACAAACATTCCAGCACGTTGTAGAAAAAAAACACTTTATATTTGTATAAGCATTCAATGTTTATTTATTTACAGCCTCCTGAATGATACACATCATTAGTGAGAATGTCTCGGAGCTACTGAACTGTCTAACAAGTTGTTTTGGACGTGGTAGAGGAGGGAGACAGTTAAAACTCTTTCCCTTCAGCTAAAGATCAAGTATATCAGTGGATATGAATCTGTCTTAATGACAGATAGGGGTGCCTGTTAATGACAATGCTACGCTAAAGACAAGGAGCTCATTCGTAAGCAGAGCACACACACTAATTACACACTGCATGTAAATATCTAGGAGGAATGTTAATGACAGAACTCTGCCAGCGGTGGTCATCCCACCTCTATTTTTCTTAATGAGAGAGACCTTCAGAGATACACTAGATATGCAATCTAAAGCTAGAGATGCTCATCGTAGTCAGTGTCTAGTGATACTGGCAAAACACCTAACTTCCACTCACTTAGACTCCCCTGGACATGAACGTAAGACTAAGAGAAGTTAGGATTCTCCCCGCTGTGTCACAAAGCAGGAAGTCATCTGAAACCTTGTCTGTGTCACAAAGCAGGAAGTCATCTGAAACCCTGTCTGTCTGTGTCACAAAGCAGGAAGTCATCTGAAACCCTGTCTGTCTGTGTCACAAAGCAGGAAGTCATCTGAAACCCTGTCTGTCTGTGTCACAAAGCAGGAAGTCATCTGAAACCCTGTCTGTGTCACAAAGCAGAAAGTCATCTGAAACCCTGTCTGTGTCACAAAGCAGGAAGTCATCTGAAACCCTGTCTGTCTGTGTCACAAAGCAGGAAGTCATCTGAAACCCTGTCCTGTGTCACAAAGCAGGAAGTCATCTGAAACCCTGTCTGTCTGTGTCACAAAGCAGGAAGTCATCTGAAACCCTGTCTGTGTCACAAAGCAGGAAGTCATCTAAAACCCTGTCTGTCTGTGTCACAAAGCAGGAAGTCATCTGAAACCCTGTCTGTGTCACAAAGCAGGAAGTCATCTAAAACCCTGTCTGTCTGTGTCACAAAGCAGGCTGTCATCTGAAACCCTGTCTGTCTGTGTCACAAAGCAGGCTGTCATCTGAAACCCTGTCTGTCTGTGTCACAAAGCAGGAAGTCATCTGAAACCCTGTGTGTCACAAAGCAGGAAGTCATCTGAAACCCTGTCCTGTGTCACAAAGCAGGAAGTCATCTGGAACCCTGTCTGTGTCACAAAGCAGGAAGTCATCTGAAACCCTGTCTGTGTCACAAAGCAGGCTGTCATCTGAAACCCTGTCTGTCTGTGTCACAAAGCAGGAAGTCATCTGAAACCCTGTCTGTCTGTGTCACAAAGCAGGAAGTCATCTGGAACCCTGTCTGTGTCACAAAGCAGGAAGTCATCTGAAACCCTGTCTGTATCACAAAGCAGGAAGTCATCTGAAACCCTGTCTGTATCACAAAGCAGGAAGTCATCTGAAACCCTGTCTGTGTCACAAAGCAGGCTGTCATCTGAAACCCTGTCTGTGTCACAAAGCAGGAAGTCATCTGAAACCCTGTCCTGTGTCACAAAGCAGGAAGGCATCTGAAACCCTGTCTGTGTCACAAAGCAGGAAGTCATCTGAAACCCTGTCCTGTGTCACAAAGCAGGAAGTCATCTGGAACCCTGTCTGTGTCACAAAGCAGGAAGTCATCTGAAACCCTGTCTGTGTCACAAAGCAGGAAGTCATCTGAAACCCTGTCTGTATCACAAAGCAGACTGTCATCTGAAACCCTGTCTGTGTCACAAAGCAGGCTGTCATCTGAAACCCTGTCTGTGTCACAAAGCAGACTGGCATCTGAAACCCTGTCTGTGTTACAAAGCAGGATGTCATCTGAAACCCTGTCTGTGACGAAAAGTCTCTGAGATGCAGGTCTACAGTACTAACAGTAGAGTGAAGCTAGCAGGGTGTTCCTGACATGACCGTCCACAGTCCCCCCCTCCTCCAGGCGATATCTCCCCCGCTCTCTGAGATGCAGGTCTACAGTACTAACAGTAGAGTGAAGCTAGCAGGGTGTTCCTGACATGACCGTCCACAGTCCCCCCCTCCCCCAGGCGATATCTCCCCCGCTCTCTGAGATGCAGGTCTACAGTACTAACAGTAGAGTGAAGCTAGCAGGGTGTTCCTGACATGACAGTCCACAGTCCCCCCCTCCTCCAGGCGATATCTCCCCCGCTCTCTCTCTCTCAGCTTTATGTCCTGTTCTCTCCTCTCCTCTTCTGTCCTGTCCAGACTCTAGTGTGATTTCATCTCCCGCTCCTGTCTCAATCTTCACTCTCTCTATCTTACTCATCTCTCCTCTCTATCTCTCTCCTCATCTCTCCTCTCCCCCAGCTGTGCAGCAGCGTACCATGTAAGTCCATTCTCAACAACCAGGCTCGTAAACACAAAGTCCTTTCTCTGCTGTCTGCTACAACAGTTATCTTAAGTTTATTATCAATGTATTTCCCCTTACGTTACACCCTACCGCTTTGTTTTGGTTGAATAGAAACCCAATGGGATCGCTCTAACCTCCCCATCAGAGGGCTCTGATTGGATCAGGGTAGTGATTGACAGCACATACTATCCAATTAACGAGTGTAGGAAATGAAAACTGTGAAAGTGTAATCCTCTGTAATATAAAATCCAATCACCTCACAAGCAACGACTTGATGAAAATACTACAATTGAATACCTCACAAATAGCATATTTAATCTGGGAAACTCCAGGAACTGCACCTCCCATTACCTCAGTTGGGAATACCAGGGAAGATATATAACTCTATATCCTGCCTGTGGTTTATTGAATAATACACAGACAACGAAAATGGAAGCTGCAAAAAATGCAATCTATCCTTGTCACCTCAACAGCATGCTGAAAACACACCGATTTAATACTTTACAAAATGGCACCCTATTCCCTATATAGTGCACTACTTTGGACCAGGGCCCAGAGGGCTCTTTCGGGAATAGGGTGCCAATTAGAGCACAGAATCAGGCTGTAATACCTCACATACAGCGAATGTCATCAGGGAAACCCAGGATCAGCAGTCCCATCCCTGTTGGGAATCCCTACAGCTTCCTGTTCTGATGTGGTATGTATTAAACAACATCATGGACAACAACAAGACCAGAACTCTCTCTCTAGGACATCCAATCACATGACTAAAAGAACAATGGACATCCAATCACATGACTAAAAGAACAATGGACGTCCAATCACATGACTAAAAGAACAATAGACATCCAATCACATGACTAAAAGAACAATAGACATCCAATCACATGACTAAAAGAACAATGGACATCCAATCACATGACTAAAAGAACAATGGACGTCCAATCACATGACTAAAAGAACAATAGACATCCAATCACATGACTAAAAGAACAATAGACATCCAATCACATGACTAAAAGAACAATGGACATCCAATCACATGACTAAAAGAACAATGGACGTCCAATCACATGACTAAAAGAACAATAGACATCCAATCACATGACTAAAAGAACAATGGACATCCAATCACATGACTAAAAGAACAATAGACATCCAATCACATGACTAAAAGAACAATAGACATCCAATCACATGACTAAAAGAACAATGGACATCCAATCACATGACTAAAAGAACAATGGACGTCCAATCACATGACTAAAAGAACAATAGACATCCAATCACATGACTAAAAGAACAATGGACGTCCAATCACATGACTAAAAGAACAATGGACGTCCAATCACATGACTAAAAGAACAATATACATCCAATCACATGACTAAAAGAACAATGGACATCCAATCACATGACTAAAAGAACAATGGACATCCAATCACATGACTAAAAGAACAATGGACATCCAATCACATGACTAAAAGAACAATAGACATCCAATCACATGACTAAAAGAACAATGGACGTCCAATCACATGACTAAAAGAACAATAGACATCCAATCACATGACTAAAAGAACAATGGACATCCAATCACATGACTAAAAGAACAATGGACATCCAATCACATGACTAAAAGAACAATGGACATCCAATCACATGACTAAAAGAACAATAGACATCCAATCACATGACTAAAAGAACAATAGACATCCAATCACATGACTAAAAGAACAATGGACATCCAATCACATGACTAAAAGAACAATAGACATCCAATCACATGACTAAAAGAACAATGGACATCCAATCACATGACTAAAAGAACAATGGACATCCAATCACATGACTAAAAGAACAATGGACATCCAATCACATGACTAAAAGAACAATAGACATCCAATCACATGACTAAAAGAACAATAGACATCCAATCACATGACTAAAAGAACAATGGACATCCAATCACATGACTAAAAGAACAATAGACATCCAATCACATGACTAAAAGAACAATGGACATCCAATCACATGACTAAAAGAACAATGGACATCCAATCACATGACTAAAAGAACAAGCCTTGCTTCTAAATAGCTCTTCCTCCTTTTATCCCTCTGTCTCTCTGTCCTCCCTCTGTCTCTCTGTCCTCCCTCTGTCTCTCTGTCCTCCCTCTGTCTCTCTGTCCTCCCTCTGTCTCTCTGTCCTCCCTCTGTCTCTCTGTCCTCCCTCTGTCTCTCTGTTCTCCCTCTGTCTCTCTGTCCTCCCTCTGTCTCACTGTCCTCCCTCTGTCTCTCTGTTCTCCCTCTGTCTCTCTGTTCTCCCTCTGTCTCTCTGTTCTCCCTCTGTCTCTCTGTCCTCCCTCTGTCTCTCTGTCCTCCCTCTGTCTCTCTGTTCTCCCTCTGTCTCTCTGTCCTCCCTCTGTCTCACTGTCCTCCCTCTGTCTCTCTGTTCTCCCTCTGTCTCTCTGTTCTCCCTCTGTCTCTCTGTCCTCCCTCTGTCTCTCTGTCCTCCCTCTGTCTCTCTGTCCTCCCTCTGTCTCCCTAAATGAACAGATTGGTCTTAAGGACTGTTTTATCCCTCTGTCTCTCTGTCCTCCCTCTGTCTCTCTGTTCTCCCTCTGTCTCTCTGTCCTCCCTCTGTCTCTCTGTCCTCCCTCTGTCTCTCTGTCCTCCCTCTGTCTCCCTAAATGAACAGATTGGTTATAAGGACTGTTTTATCCCTCTGTCCTCCCTCGGTCTCCTTAAATGAACAGATTGGTCTTAAGGACTGTTTTATCCCTCTGTCTCTCTGTCCTCCCTCTGTCTCTCTGTCCTCCCTCTGTCTCTCTGTCCTCCCTCTGTCTCCCTAAATGAACAGATTGGTCTTAAGGACTGTTTTATCCCTCTGTCTCTCTGTCCTCCCTCTGTCTCTCTGTTCTCCCTCTGTCTCTCTGTCCTCCCTCTGTCTCTCTGTCCTCCCTCTGTCTCGCTGTCCTCCCTCTGTCTCTCTGTCCTCCCTCTGTCTCCCTAAATGAACAGATTGGTCTTAAGGACTGTTTTATCCCTCTGTCTCTCTGTCCTCCCTCTGTCTCTCTGTTCTCCCTCTGTCTCTCTGTCCTCCCTCTGTCTCTCTGTCCTCCCTCCGTCTATCTGTCCTCCCTCTGTCTCCCTAAATGAACAGATTGGTTATAAGGACTGTTTTATCCCTCTGTCCTCCCTCTGTCTCCTTAAATGAACAGATTGGTCTTAAGGACTGTTTTATCCCTCTGTCTCTCTGTCCTCCCTCTGTCTCTCTGTCCTCCCTCTGTCTCTCTGTCCTCCCTCTGTCTCTCTGTCCTCCCTCTGTCTCTCTGTCCTCCCTCTGTCTCTCTGTCCTCCCTCCGTCTATCTGTCCTCCCTCTGTCTCCCTAAATGAACAGATTGGTTATAAGGACTGTTTTATCCCTCTGTCCTCCCTCTGTCTCCTTAAATGAACAGATTGGTCTTAAGGACTGTTTTGTCTCTCTGTCCTCCCTCTCTCTCCTTAAATGAACAGATTGGTCTTAAGGACTGTTTTTTTCCTAGAATGTGTGTGTGTGACCCAGAAAGTACGTTTTGGGACACAGGGCAATGGGTTGCTCTCTCTCTGTGTGTATGTGTGTGTGTGTGTGTGTCAGACGGTGAGTGTTGTGACCTCTCCTACTTCCTCCAGATGGAGCCATGGTCATGGTGAGCCACGCTCCTACATTATTCACTAACACACACACACACACACACACACACACACACACACACCTTACCATCACCATCAAAAACAAAAGGCCAAATCAGCCCCACTCCTAACTTCTCTACTGGTCATCTATAATGGAGTGTAGAAATACACTAGTATGATTAGAAAGTAGAGAAGCAGCATCAGTGAGGACCAATCACACTGGAGTTCAGGCCTCCACCAAGCTTTCAGAGTTTGCACTTTTGGGACGATTTCATTGCACCAGGCAAGCTCAATAAACTCATTCGGGCTCTCTCTCTCTCTCACGCACACACACACACACACACACACACACACACACACACACGCACAAGTTTAGCGGTGCAGTGGAGCAGCAGCTGGCTCGGAGGCGCAGCCTGTGAACTGATTGAGAGGAAGCCACGCGTTCACAGTTTCACAGCTTCCCAGCCATACAGCCTACGAGCCCTCGCCATCTGGGGCCAGGCTGGGGCCGAGCGGAGCCGAGGACGAGCGGCCATGTTTTTATCTATGCAGTTTAGAGTGAGAGAGCTCACACAACATATTCAATATCATTAACAGAGTCTGAGGTTCCACTAATCTCCTGTTGAAATATAACCACATTGGAGGGTGTAAAACATCCACTGCTTCCAATCCACTGTCCATAACATTGACATGAACATTTCACCCTGGGAATTCTGGGAATATTATGAAATATTCTGGGAATGTCGTGCTAATATTCTGAGAATGTACTGTAGCTTACAGATATGGTAGGTCAATACTGTAGCTTACAGATATGGTAGGTCAATACTGTAGCTTACAGATATGGTAGGTCAATACTGTAGCTTACAGATATGGTAGGTCAATACTGTAGCTTACAGATATGGTAGGTCAATACTGTAGCTTACAGATAT
>NW_027257933.1:367500-392500 GCF_045791955.1 Oncorhynchus clarkii lewisi | reverse complement strand
AACTGTTGTAAATTAACACTGGGATCTGCAATGATATTTTACATGGAGGATTGGTGTTACTCATGATGTATTCACTGTGGATTCAGGAAGTGGTTTACACACAATATAAATGAGACAGCTGGAAAAGCTGAATTAATATTAATGTCTGTCTGCCTGCCTGCCTGCCTGCCTGCCTGCCTGCCTGCCTGCCTGCCTGTCTGTCTGTCTGTCTGTCTGTCTGCCTGCCTGTCTGTCTGCCTGTATTTCTGTCTCTCTGCCTGTCTGTCTTGCTCATTTTCTCCCTTTCTCTCCCTGTGTCTCTCTCACAATATCCCTCTTTTCCTCCGTCTCTCTCGGTTAAACACTTCAACGACAATAACATATGTGGTCCCACTGGTGAAATCATCATCATCATCACCATCATCATCACCACCATCATCATCCTCATCATCATCATCACCACCATCATCATCCTCATCATCATCATAATTTACTACAACTACAAAGCTATGTTTCTGGTTGGTCGGCCAACTGACGGACGACTCCATTTCCTCAGCTACTTCCTCTAGGTTCCTCTGACATCACTGGAGTCAGACTGACAACTGTAGTGATGCTCTGATGAGGCTAAAGAGACACATCAATAGATAGTAGAGATGTCAGTCAGTCAATCAGTGACTCTGACATGATGTCGGGATAGTAGAGCTCCATGTCAGTCAATCAGTGACTCTGACATGATGTCGGGATAGTAGAGCTGTCAGTCAATCAGTGACTCTGACATGATGTCGGGATAGTAGAGCTCCATGTCAGTCAATCAGTGACTCTGACATGATGTCGGGATAGTAGAGCTGTCAGTCAATCAGTGACTCTGACATGATGTCGGGATAGTAGAGCTCCATGTCAGTCAATCAGTGACTCTGACATGATGTCGGGATAGTAGAGCTCCATGTCAGTCAATCAGTGACTCTGACATGATGTCGGGATAGTAGAGCTCCATGTCAGTCAATCAGTGACTCTGACATGATGTCGGGATAGTAGAGCTCCATGTCAGCCAATCAGTGACTCTGACATGATGTCGGCACGACACGAAGATTAAACACACGCAGGCGCTTAAACACACACACACACACACACACACACACACACACACACACACACACACACACACACACACACACACACACACACACACACACACACACACACACACACACACACACAGGGAATATGATCTTCCACTCTCTGACATGGTTAATGACGGAGTAGGAACAAGGACAGGAAGCCACTCCTGACTATTGAGATGGAGACCAATGATGACGGTTATTTCCAGTCTGGTCGTTTCAGAAAATCCTCCTTTCAGGTATTCAAACTAAAACTGTGTAACTCTTCATGACTGAAAAGGCCCTGGTCTTCATCGCTCAACGTCTCCCAAATGACTCTGTTGTCTAATCACACACACACACACACAGTCCAGCAATTACCAAGGAGGCTAACGAAGATGAGCACGTAATTAAATGGCTTAATGGATAATTAGCGAACGAGACCAAAATAAACCAAACAAAGGGCCTTCTGCTGAAGAGTCCCAAATAGTACCCACTTCCCTGTGAGAGAGTGAGTGTGTGAGTGAGTGTGTCAGTGAGTGTGTGAGTGTGTGAGTGAGAGTGAGAGTGAGTGTGTATGTGTGCTTGAATGGAACGAGAGAGGAGAGAGAGAGAACAAAAGTTGGGTTAGTGAGTCAGTATATCAGAACAGCTTAAAAGAACAAACATTGTATATTGTCAGCTGAGATCCAAGATGGCCGTTCCAGGCACATTGAGATCCAAGATGGCCGTTCCAGGCACAGTGAGATCCAAGATGGCCGTTCCAGGCACACTGAGATCCAAGATGGCCGTTCCAAGCACACGGAGATCCAAGATGGCCGTTCCAGACTCAGTGAGATCCAAGATGGCCGTTCCAGGCACACTGAGATCCAAGATGGCCGTTCCAAGCACGTTTGTTATGGTTATTGTTTTGAGGAAATGAGCATCCAGCATTGTGGTAAAAAAAACATTGTAGTACATACTCTGCTGTTCTATCATGCCTGCAATGATGTCCAAGGGAAAAAAACAGGGTTGATCGTTTGAAGTTGTTACGAAATGTAGCCAAGCTAACAGATGGCGTATCTGAGTGTGATACTATGTAGTACTAGTGAACCAAGTGAGGCGTTACTTACTATGAGCAGAATGGAGCTGTATGCATGTTGCACAGTGATGACTTTCTAATCCACATTATCTTGGTCTTGTACAGAACAAACAGCACACAACAGAAGTAATGCCTTTGTAATCCACATTACCTTGGTCTTGTACAGAACAAACAGCACACAACAGAAGTAACATTATTGCTGTGGTAATACCACAAACGGACGTGGCAGTTTCCCCGCTATGGATTGCAGCTTTAGACATTTGTACCAGAACATAATTATGCTAATCTTTATTTCCAAAGACAAAAAGAAGAAGTGAACAATAAACATCATATCTTTGATGTCTTCTTCTCCATGGCAACAGGAAACAGACCTGACCTCTGAGGGGTATGGTAGGTCAATCTTAGTGAGGTTCAAAAATATATCTATTTTTATTCATCTCTTCACAGCTACGAGCTACACAAGGAAATGTCAGCGCCACAAATGGCACCTTATTTCCTATATAGTGCACTACTTTTGACCAGGGCCCATAGCGAATAGGGTGCCATTTGGGACCCAGAGGGACACTAGTAGGTTGGGCTGTGTTTGTCTGTGAGGGTCAAACTGAGGCAAACGCACACAGGGACTGCTTCCCAAATGGCACTCTAGTCCCTATATAGTGCACTACCATTGACCAAGGGCAGGCCTATAGTGTGCTGTGTAGGGAACAGCCCAGTGTTTCTTCAACACAGCGGTGCCGTTGGGCCAGACGGGACCAGAGACTTCTGTTAAAAGCTTCTTCCACAGAGCTTTTAACAGGTTCAGTAGTGTATGTGTGTGTGTGTGTGTGTGTGTGTGTGTGTGTGTGTGTGTGTGTGTGTGTATCTTAATCAGCAGCTTGCATGACTTGTTTAAGTGCATCAGGACCTAAAAAGGCAAGGTGCTCTTACTATTAGAATGGGAGTCAGCGTGAGTCCATCTATCTACACAGGTTCAGCAGTGTGAGTCCATCTATCTACACAGGTTCAGTAGTGTGAGTCCATCTATCTACACAGGTTCAGCAGTGTGAGTCCATCTATCTACACAGGTTCAGCAGTGTGAGTCCATCTATACAGGTTCAGCTGTGTGAGTCCATCTACACAGGTTCAGCTGTGTGAGTCCATCTATCTATACAGGTTCAGCAGTGTGAGTCCATCTATCTACACAGGTTCAGCAGTGTGAGTCCATCCATCTACACAGGTTCAGCTGTGTGAGTCCATCTATACAGGTTCAGCTGTGTGAGTCCATCTACACAGGTTCAGCTGTGTGAGTCCATCTATCTATACAGGTTCAGCAGTGTGAGTCCATCTATCTACACAGGTTCAGCAGTGTGAGTCCATCCATCTACACAGGTTCAGCTGTGTGAGTCCATCTACACAGGTTCAGCTGTGTGAGTCCATCTACACAGGTTCAGCTGTGTGAGTCCATCTACACAGGTTCAGCTGTGTGAGTCCATCTACACAGGTTCAGCTGTGTGAGTCCATCTACACAGGTTCAGCTGTGTGAGTCCATCTACACAGGTTCAGCAGTGTGAGTCCATCTATCTATACAGGTTCAGCAGAGTGAGTCCATCTATCTACACAGGTTAAGCAGTGTGAGTCCATCTACACAGGTTCAGCAGAGTGAGTCCATCTATCTACACAGGTTCAGCAGAGTGAGTCCATCTATCTACACAGGTTCAGCAGTGTGAGTCCATCTACACAGGTTCAGCAGAGTGAGTCCATCTATCTACACAGGTTCAGCAGAGTGAGTCCATCTATCTACACAGGTTCAGCAGAGTGAGTCCATCTATCTACACAGGTTCAGCAGAGTGAGTCCATCTATCTACACAGGTTCAGCAGAGTGAGTCCATCTATCTACACAGGTTCAGCAGTGTGAGTCCATCTATCTACACAGGTTCAGCAGTGTGAGTCCATCTATCTACACAGGTTCAGCAGTCCATCTATCTACACAGGTTCAGCAGTGTGAGTCCATCTATCTACACAGGTTCAGCAGTGTGAGTCCATCTATCTACACAGGTTCAGCAGTGTGTGTGTAGACAGTGTGTTTAATGCTATGTAATATGGCATGTGTATATGATGAAATAGTATGTCAAATGAATAGTATGTAAAAGTGTGTGTGTGTGTGTGTGTGTGTGGTCTTGTTCTTCTATCCTTGTGGGAACCGAAAATCCCCACAATTCCCCACAAGGATAATAAAACAAGGCAAATTCTCCCTCGTGGGGACATTTCCCACATCCCCATGAGGACAAAGGCTATTTTAAGATTAGGGGTTAAGTTTAGGGTTAGAATTAGTGGGTAGGGTTAGGTAAAACAGGATTTTGAATGTAATTTAATTTTAGGTCCCCGCAAGGATAGAAGAACATAACGTGTGTGTGTGTGTGTGTGTGTGTGTGTGTGTGTGTGTGTGTGTGTGTGTGTGTGTGTGTGTGTGTGTGTGTGTGTGTAGAATACATGTCACATAGTTAAGGATTGTTACATGCGGTCTTTCTGTGTACACAATGACGTACTTTTCCCTATAGAGCCCTTTGACATGAATGATTTCACGTAGTTGAAGCCTGTTACTAAGGATCGTTATACCTAGACAGACGAGACCTTACAAGGTCTAATCAGCCTCTATGGAAACACAAGCACACATGTCCTGTTATATCAATGCAACATCTCAAGTAACAGGATGAAGGCCACATTCATTCACCCAATAAAACTGTCTTGTCTGATGATATTATCACATGGAAAGATGTCTTATATCATCTTTGTAATGACCAGTTATTTAATGATACTTGATCCTAAAAGACGTTCTGATGATAATGAACTGAATTTATGTACCTCCTTTCATCTAGGGCCAGTGGTGGAAAAACTCCATAGTTGTCATACTTGAGTGAAAGTAAAGATAAAGTGAAAGGTAAAGTGAAAGTCACCCAGTAAAATACTACTTGAGTAAAAGTATTTGCTTTTAAATATACTCAAGTATCACAGGTAAATGTAATTGCTAAAATATACTTAAGTATCAAAAGTTAAAGTAAAAGTATAAATCATTTCAAATTCCTTATATTAAACAAAGCAGACAGCACCATTTTCTTGTTATTTTAATTTACGGATGGCCAGGGGCCCACTCCAACACTCAGACATCATTTACAGATAGCCAGGGGCCCACTCCAACACTCAGACATCATTTACAGATAGCCAGGGGCCCACTCCAACACTCAGACATAATTTACAAACCAAGCCTTTGTGCTTAGTGAGTCCGTCAGATCAGAGGCAGGATGGATGACCAGAAATGTTCTCTTGATAAGTGCGTGAATTGGACTATTTTCCTGTGCTGGGAATATGCAGTAAAAAGCACATCATTTTCTTAAGGAATGTCGTGAGGTAAAAGTATTTCAAAAATATAAATAGTAGGCCTCCCTAGTAGTGTAGCGGTCTAAGGCACTGCATCGCAGCTCTAGCTGTGTTACTACATATCCTGGTTCCATACCGGGCTGTGTTGCAGCTCTAGCTGCGTTACTACATATCCTGGTTCCACACCGGGCTGTGTTGCAGCTCTAGCTGCGTTACTACATATCCTGGTTCCACACCGGGCTGTGTTGCAGCTCTAGCTGCGTTACTACATATCCTGGTTCCACACCGGGCTGTGTTGCAGCTCTAGCTGCGTTACTACATATCCTGGTTCCACACCGGGCTGTGTTGCAGCTCTAGCTGCGTTACTACATATCCTGGTTCCACACCGGGCTGTGTTGCAGCTCTAGCTGCGTTACTACATATCCTGGTTCCACACCGGGCTGTGTTGCAGCTCTAGCTGCGTTACTACATATCCTGGTTCCACACCGGGCTGTGTTGCAGCTCTAGCTGCGTTACTACATATCCTGGTTCCACACCGGGCTGTGTTGCAGCTCTAGCTGCGTTACTACATATCCTGGTTCCACACCGGGCTGTGTTGCAGCTCTAGCTGCGTTACTACATATCCTGGTTCCACACCGGGCTGTGTTGCAGCTCTAGCTGCGTTACTACATATCCTGGTTCCACACCGGGCTGTGTTGCAGCTCTAGCTGCGTTACTACATATCCTGGTTCCACACCGGGCTGTGTTGCAGCACCGGGCTGTGTTGCAGCTCTAGCTGCGTTACTACATATCCTGGTTCCATACCGGGCTGTGTTGCAGCTCTAGCTGCGTTACTACATATCCTGGTTCCATACCGGGCTGTGTTGCAGCTCTAGCTGCGTTACTACATATCCTGGTTCCATACCGGGCTGTGTTGCAGCTCTAGCTGCGTTACTACATATCCTGGTTCCATACCGGGCTGTGTTGCAGCTCTAGCTGCGTTACTACATATCCTGGTTCCACACCGGGCTGTGTTGCAGCTCTAGCTGCGTTACTACATATCCTGGTTCCATACCGGGCTGTGTTGCAGCTCTAGCTGCGTTACTACATATCCTGGTTCCACACCGGGCTGTGTTGCAGCTCTAGCTGCGTTACTACATATCCTGGTTCCACACCGGGCTGTGTTGCAGCTCTAGCTGCGTTACTACATATCCTGGTTCCATACCGGGCTGTGTTGCAGCTCTAGCTGCGTTACTACATATCCTGGTTCCATACCGGCTGTGTTGCTGCTCTAGCTGCGTTACTACATATCCTGGTTCCACACCGGGCTGTGTTGCAGCTCTAGCTGCGTTACTACATATCCTGGTTCCATACCGGGCTGTGTTGCAGCTCTAGCTGCGTTACTACATATCCTGGTTCCACACCGGGCTGTGTTGCAGCTCTAGCTGCGTTACTACATATCCTGGTTCCACACCGGGCTGTGTTGCAGCTCTAGCTGCGTTACTACATATCCTGGTTCCACACCGGGCTGTGTTGCAGCTCTAGCTGCGTTACTACATATCCTGGTTCCACACCGGGCTGTGTTGCAGCTCTAGCTGCGTTACTACATATCCTGGTTCCATACACCGGGCTGTGTTGCAGCTCTAGCTGCGTTACTACATATCCTGGTTCCATACCGGGCTGTGTTGCAGCTCTAGCTGCGTTACTACATATCCTGGTTCCACACCGGGCTGTGTTGCAGCTCTAGCTGCGTTACTACATATCCTGGTTCCATACCGGGCTGTGTTGCAGCTCTAGCTGCGTTACTACATATCCTGGTTCCATACCGGGCTGTGTTGCAGCTCTAGCTGCGTTACTACATATCCTGGTTCCATACCGGGCTGTGTTGCAGCTCTAGCTGCGTTACTACATATCCTGGTTCCATACCGGGCTGTGTTGCAGCTCTAGCTGCGTTACTACATATCCTGGTTCCACACCGGGCTGTGTTGCAGCTCTAGCTGCGTTACTACATATCCTGGTTCCATACCGGGCTGTGTTGCAGCTCTAGCTGCGTTACTACATATCCTGGTTCCACACCGGGCTGTGTTGCAGCTCTAGCTGCGTTACTACATATCCTGGTTCCACACCGGGCTGTGTTGCAGCTCTAGCTGCGTTACTACATATCCTGGTTCCATACCGGGCTGTGTTGCAGCTCTAGCTGCGTTACTACATATCCTGGTTCCATACCGGCTGTGTTGCTGCTCTAGCTGCGTTTGCAGCTCTAGCTGCGTTACTACATATCCTGGTTCCATACCGGCTGTGTTGCTGCTCTAGCTGCGTTACTACATATCCTGGTTCCACACCGGGCTGTGTTGCAGCTCTAGCTGCGTTACTACATATCCTGGTTCCATACCGGGCTGTGTTGCAGCTCTAGCTGCGTTACTACATATCCTGGTTCCATACCGGGCTGTGTTGCAGCTCTAGCTGCGTTACTACATATCCTGGTTCCATACCGGGCTGTGTTGCAGCTCTAGCTGCGTTACTACATATCCTGGTTCCATACCGGGCTGTGTTGCAGCTCTAGCTGCGTTCCTACATATCCTGGTTCCACACCGGGCTGTGTTGCAGCTCTAGCTGCGTTACTACATATCCTGGTTCCATACCGGGCTGTGTTGCAGCTCTAGCTGCGTTACTACATATCCTGGTTCCACACCGGGCTGTGTTGCAGCTCTAGCTGCGTTACTACATATCCTGGTTCCACACCGGGCTGTGTTGCAGCTCTAGCTGCGTTACTACATATCCTGGTTCCATACCGGGCTGTGTTGCAGCTCTAGCTGCGTTACTACATATCCTGGTTCCATACCGGGCTGTGTTGCAGCTCTAGCTGCGTTACTACATATCCTGGTTCCACACCGGGCTGTGTTGCAGCTCTAGCTGCGTTACTACATATCCTGGTTCCATACCGGGCTGTGTTGCAGCTGGCTGCGACCTCGAAACCCCTGAGGCGACACACAGGGACAGGTTTGGGATGTCCTTGTCCCATAGTGCTCTAGCGACTCCTGTGGTGGGTCGGGCTGACCCGGTCGCCAGTTGGACAGTGTTTCCTCCGACACATTGGTGCGGCCGGCTTCCGGGTTAAGCCAAGTGTCAACAAGCAGGAGGACGCACGGTTCTCAACCTTTCGCCTCTCCCAAGTCCGTACGGGAGTTGCAGCGATGGGACAAGACTGTAACTACCAATTGGATATGACGAAAAAGGGTTTACATTATTTTTTATAATAATAAATAATATATACAGTATATATAAATATAAAGTACAGATACACCCCCCCCCAAAAGAACTTAAGTATTACTTTCAAGTATTTTTACACCACAGATCACGGTGTATTATGGGATGTACCTCAGCCCAATCTATCCCATTATACTTGTCAATATGGTAGCGAAGTCAGTCCAGACCAGGGCTTGAACCTGTGACCTTGAGATTGTCAACCCAGGACCTTACTGTAGCTGTAACGCCAAGAGATCTGAACCTCTTGGCTAGGTCGCTAGGTGTTGGGCCAAGGTCGCTAGGTGTTGGGTCAAGGTCGCTAGGTGTTGGGTCAAGGTCGCTAGGTGTTGGATCAAGGTCGCTAGGTGTTGGGCCAAGGTCGCTAGGTGTTGGGTCAAGGTCGCTAGGTGTTGGGTCAAGGTCGCTAGGTGTTGGGTCAAGGTCGCTAGGTGTTGGATCAAGGTCGCTAGGTGTTGGGTCAAGGTCGCTACTATATTCAGGGAACAAGTATTGAAAAGTACATTAGATGAATACAGGATTAGTTTGAATACACACATTTGCTGTCATAATGAAATGAATAACCATGACCTTGTCTGGATTAAAGCAACATCCTAGCCTGTTCTAGTGAACCAGATTGAATCAGAGAGTAACAGGAAATCCTGTGTCTTTGTTAGTATTAAATCACCTAATGTGATTTCTGTGAAAGTCCGAGGGCTTCCCAAATTGCACCTAGTCAAAAGTAGTGCACTATTAAAGGAATAGGGTGCCATTTCAGATGGGCCCTGGTTAAAAGTAGTGCACTATTAATGGAATAGGGTGCCATTTCAGATGAGCCCTGGTTAAAAGTAGTGCACTATTAATGGAATAGGGTGCCCTTTCAGATGAGCCCTGGTTAAAAGTAGTGCACTATTAATGGAATAGGGTGCCCTTTCAGATGGGCCCTGGTTAAAAGTAGTGCACTATTAATGGAATAGGGTGCCCTTTCAGATGCAGCCTTTGGACGTTTGTTGTGTACTTCAGAGATGAAAATCCCTGGCTCATAACCAGGTCATAAAGGCAAGAAATAGGGCAGGATTATACACTGGTGGGCCCCGTCCCAAATGGCACCCTATTGGCCCATAGGGCTCTGTTCAAAAACTTTGCACTATGTAGCGAATAGGATGCTATTTGGGCCGCAGTATTTCTGTAACGTAATATAACCAGGGACCTAGTTTAGGATTCCTCCATCTCTTCTCCTCCCCTTTCCCCTCATCTCTTTTCCTCCTCCTCCCCCCCCCCCATCTCTTCTCCTCTTCCTCCCTCATTCTCTCCATCTCTTCTCCTCTTCCTCCCTCATTCTCTCCATCTCTTTTCCTCTTCCTCCCTCATTCTCTCCATCTCTTCTCCTCTTCCTCCCTCATTCTCTCCATCTCTTCTCCTCTTCCTCCCTCATTCTCTCCATCTCTTCTCCTCTTCCTCCCTCATTCTCTCCATCTCTTCTCCTCTTCCTCCCTAGTTCCTTCCATCTCTTCTCCTCCTCTAACTCATTGTGACATCATGTCACAATGTTTATTAAATAAACCAATCCACCATCAGAGACCAACCAACGTAGCCAAAGGACTACAAAACAATCACCTACAACAAATGGCTCCCGTCTCCCAGTTTCACTGCTTTAGGTTCCCTTCATAACTCCACTTCAATGGCTCCCGTCTCCCAGTTTCACTGCTTTAGGTTCCCTTCATAACTCCACTTCAATGGCTCCCGTCTCCCAGTTTCACTGCATTAGGTTCCCTTCATAACTCCACTTCAAAGGCTCCCGTCTCCCAGTTTCACTGCATTAGGTTCCCTTCATAACTCCACTTCAAAGGCTCCCGTCTCCCAGTTTCACTGCATTAGGTTCCCTTCATAACTCCAATGTTCATACGAGAGAAGCGCCTTCGATCAATACCATTCAGTTGTGTTGTACTAAAATAAAATATTTTAGTTCATGGGGCACGAGGCTAATGTTACGATGAAGCAGCCAGTTTAAGTGCCTCTGAGTGCACTGCTGCCTTGCAATACAATACAATCTAAACAGGGAAATGTTACAGCGTCAACGATCTGTGATATGCTATTCCCTAGATGTTTCCATTCCGTCAGATGATGATAGTTGTTGATGGTAGTGACATCAGGCGGAGAATGCATCCTTTACCCAACCGCATTCTAAATGCAATCGCCATGGTTACGTCTAGACGGGCCAACCGCTGAACTAAATGACAATCTACAAGATGCATGTTCCGTTCATTCACCAGGCCTGATGTTTCAGCCTTGGCACAGTGTAAAATGTACATACACGACCTCAATGAATTCCATTATCCAGAATCACGCTCATTTGTCTCCACTCACATCGAGGGAAATCATGCCTTGACATTCTCCGTCTAACAAACAGAAGTTGCTATGATGTGGTGGGCCGACCGCCTTTAAAAAAGCACTATGTCATACAAGAGTTGATCATCTATAGACCAGTGATGTAAATGCCAGCCTGGCTATTACCGATATAAAGGTGCCTTTTGAGACACAGTCATAGACAGCAGTCATAGGCAGTCATAGTTTCAACTATTCTGCCTTATTATTATTGGACCATGCTGGTCATTTATGAACATTTGAACATCTTGACCATGTTTTGTTATAATCTCCACCCGGCACAGCCAGAAGAGGACTGGCCACCCCACATAGCCTGGTTCCTCTCTAGGTTTCTTCCTAGGTTTTGGCCTTTCTAGGGAGTTTTTCCTAGCCACCGTGCTTCTACACCTGCATTGCTTGCTGTTTGGGGTTTTAGGCTGGGTTTCTGTACAGCACTTTGAGATATCAGCTGATGTACGAAGGGCTATATATAAATACATTTGATTTGATTTGATTTGATAGACAGCAGTCATAGACAGCAGTCATAGACACAGTCATAGACACAGTCATAGACAGCAGTCATAGACAGCAGTCATAGACACCAGTCATAGACAGCAGTCATAGCTGGGGGCTGTTGGGATGCATCCTCCTCTTACAGGGCCAGGAGTGTTTCCACACCACATGACCTGATAAATAGCATGGAACTGGGGCCCAGAGGTTCTACCAAGTCAGGGCACATGGACTAGTCCCAGTTCCATTTGTGCCAACTCTTGTATACAGTGCATTTGGAAAGTATTCAGACCCCTTGACTTTTTCCACTTTTTGTTACGTTAGTCTTCTTCTAAAACTGATAAAATATATTTTTTAAATTCCGCAATCTGCACACAATACCACATAATGACAAAGATTTATTTTTAAGGGTTTTTCACATTTTTAGCAAATGTATAAAAATTTGATAAAATAAATTATGGGAGGTGACCAAGAACCCGATGGTCACTCTAACTAAGCTCTAGAGTTCCTCTGTGGAGATGGGAAAACCTTCCAGAAGGATAACCATCTCTGCAGCACTCCACCAATCAGGCCTTTATGGTAGAGTGGCCAGACAGAAGCCACTCCTCAGTGAAAGACACATGACAGCCTGCTTGGAGTTTGCCAAAAGGCACCTAAAGACTCAAACAAGATTCTCTGGTCTGATGAAACCAAAATGTAACTCTTTGGCCTGAATGCCAAGCGTCACGTCTGGAGGAAACCTGGCACCATCCCTACGGTGAAGCATGGTGGTGGCAGCGTCATGTTGTGGGGATGTTTTTCAGCGGCAGGGACTGGGAGAATAGTCAGGATTGAGGGAAAGATTAATCGAGCAAAGTACAGAGAGATCCTTGATGAAAACCGGCTCCAGAGTGAGGTTCACCTTCCAACGGGACAACGACTGTAAGCAAACAGCCAAGACAACGCAGGAGTGGCTTCGGGACAAGTCTCTGGATATCCTTGAGAGGCCCAGCAAGAGCCCGGACTTGTCCCGATCTAACATGTCTGGAGAGATCTGAAAATAGCTGTGCAGCGACGCTCATCATCCAATCTGACAGAGTTTGAGAGGATCTGCAGAGAAGAATGGGAGAAACTCACCAAATACAGTTGTGCCAAGCTTGCAGCGACATACCCAGGAAGACTAGAGGCTGGAATTGCTGTTAAAGGTTCTTCAACAAAATGTTGAGTAAAAGTTCTGAATGCTTATGTAAACGTGACATTTCAGTTTTCTACTTTTAATAAATTAGCAAAAATTCCTAAAAAACTGTTTTAGCTTTGTCCCTAAGATATATTGTGTGTAGATTGATGAGGGAAAAAACAATTGAATAAATTTTAGAATAAGGCTGTAACGCAGCGAAATGTGGAAATGGTCAAGGGGTCTGAATACTTTATGAATGCACTGTATGTCATTGTCACACCAAACAAATTGAGTGTTCGTAACCAACAAGACTTTTCCTAGGGCTGACCGCCCGGCCAAACTGAGCAATCGGTTGATCAGGGAGGGGAGTTAACAATATGTTAAGGAGTTAACAATATACTGTAGCAGAAACAGATATGGGAGTCAGGATACATATGGGAATTGTATGGGGTTCATTGCTGTGTCAACCTCTTATGAGGTATGTGTACATTGGGTAGTCTGATATTAAGGTGTGTAATCTCAGCTCACCCTCAGAATCATACACACTGTATGGCTCAGCTAAAACACCATAACATGAGCCATACATGTTCAACATCACGATTAAACTGACACTTTACATGTCATATCCAAGACACACACTGACACTGGACAGAACATCTGTCTAAAGCCCTGGGGCCAGCCACTAAGCTGAAACATCTCCACCTAAATGAAATCCATCACAGATCTCTCAGAGGTCAGAGGTTACGGGTTAAGCCCAAACAGCTTTTCATCACTGACGGGGGGATAAACAACCACCAGAGATTCCAGGATACCAGTTTGGTCTTTCCTCCATCCTAGAAAGCATCGCAAGACCTCTTTACAGTGTGTTGTTTTTACACAACAACAAAAAGCAAGGGACATCATTGTGACTAAAAGACCAACTCGACATGTTTCAAATCGCCACACGTAGAGGCTACGAGAAGACAACCACATAAACCTGCTATTCACTTCTATAGTTCTTTATTTTCATTGACTAATCAAACAGAGAACAGAACAACACCATTAGAACTATTCTGAGGATGATGGGAGTCTCCTGTCCATCCTAAAAATGGTTCCAGATGATCTTGTTGTAAAAAAACTAATTTCAGAATCAGATATCACCAGGGAGAGCCAAACCAAGAACTGTGTTCCAAATGGCACCCTATTCCCTATATAGTGCACTACTTTTGACCAGAACCCTATAGGACCCATGGGCCCTTGTCAAAAGTAGTGCTCTATAAAGGAAATAGGGTTCAATTTGGTATGCAGACAAGCTCAGCACGGGAACCAATAACAAGGGAGTCACAAACATTAAGACGATCAATAGATTTAGCTACTGTATCGTTTCAACCTACAACGTTTCATTGACAAAATAAAACACATTTAACAATCCAAACCTTCTGCCCGATTCCATCTAAAATACATGGTGTCAATATTTATCATTTACTGAAGATTTAGGCTGACAACATTCCTTTAATTGATATTACACAGTCTTCACAACAGGAAACAGGAAATACGCATTTTGAAATGTACTTCCAAAATACAAAATCGTTCGACAAACTTTTGATTTCCGACCCCATAAAAATGTGTAATTGAGGGCCAGTCAGTGGTCAGTCAGTCATAACCTTGAGAGATGAGGTGGAGGTGATTTTAAAAACGTTCATATCCGTCTCACAGTAGACATAAAGATGATTGGATACCTTAATTGTGATACCTGTGTATGATGGATGGAGGTTGGTTCAAAAGGCTAAGGTGAGGTACATACTGAACCAGCAAGACACAATCCCACAAATCCTCAACTGTTACAGTCCACTGGCTATCACAGGTTCATGGAGGGAATCCTTAACTCTCAGAGTCCACTGGCTATCACAGGTTCATGGAGGGAATCCTCAACTCTCAGAGTCCACTGGCTATCACAGGTTCATGGAGGGAATCTTCAACTCTCAGAGTCCACTGACTATCACAGGTTCATGGAGGGAATCCTCAACTCTCAGAGTCCACTGGCTATCACAGGTTCATGGAGGGAATCCTCAACTCTCAGAGTCCACTGGCTATCACAGGTTCATGGAGGGAATCCTCAACTCTCAGAGTCCACTGGCTATCACAGGTTCATGGAGTGTGTTGGTAGAGTCTAGTGAGTGTGTGGGTAGAGTCTAGTGAGTGTGTGGGTAGAGACTAGTGAGTGTGTGGGTAGAGTCTAGTGAGTGTGTGGGTAGAGTCTAGTGAGTGTGTGGGTAGAGTCTAGTGAGTGTGTGGGTAGAGTATAGTGAGTGTGTGGGTAGAGTCTAGTGAGTGTGTGGGTAGAGTCTAGTGAGTGTGTGGGTAGAGTCTATTGAGTGTGTGGGTAGAGTCTAGTGAGTGTGTGGGTAGAGTCTAGTGAGTGTGTGGGTAGAGTCTAGTGAGTGTGTGGGTAGAGTCTAGTGAGTGTGTGGGTAGAGTCTAGTGACTGTGTGGGTAGAGTCTAGTGAGTGTGTGGGTAGAGTCTAGTGAGTGTGTGGGTAGAGTCTAGTGAGTGTGTGGGTAGAGTCTAGTGAGTGTGTGGGTAGAGTCTAGTGGGTGTTGGTAGAGTCTAGTGAGTGTGTGGGTAGAGTCTAGTGAGTGTGTGGGTAGAGCCTAGTGAGTGTGTGGGTAGAGTCTAGTGAGTGTGTGGGTAGAGTCTAGTGAGTGTGTGGGTAGAGTCTAGTGAGTGTGTGGGTAGAGTCTAGTGAGTGTGTGGGTAGAGTCTAGTGAGTGTGTGGGTAGAGTCTAGTGAGTGTGTGGGTAGAGTCTAGTGAGTGTGTGGGTAGAGTCTAGTGAGTGTGTGGGTAGAGTCTAGTGAGTGTGTGGGTAGAGTCTAGTGAGTGTGTGGGTAGAGTCTAGTGACTAGTGTGTGGTAGAGTCTAGTGAGTGTGTGGGTAGAGTCTAGTGGGTGTGTGGGTAGAGTCTAGTGAGTGTGTGGGTAGAGTCTAGTGAGTGTGTGGGTAGAGTCTAGTGGGTGTTGGTAGAGTCTAGTGAGTGTGTGGGTAGAGTCTAGTGAGTGTGTGGGTAGAGCCTAGTGAGTGTGTGGGTAGAGTCTAGTGAGTGTGTGGGTAGAGTCTAGTGAGTGTGTGGGTAGAGTCTAGTGAGTGTGTGGGTAGAGTCTAGTGAGTGTGTGGGTAGAGTCTAGTGAGTGTGTGGGTAGAGTCTAGTGAGTGTGTGGGTAGAGTCTAGTGAGTGTGTGGGTAGAGTCTAGTGACTGTGTGGGTAGAGTCTAGTGAGTGTGTGGGTAGAGTCTAGTGAGTGTGTGGGTAGAGTCTAGTGGGTGTGTGGGTAGAGTCTAGTGAGTGTGTGGGTAGAGTCTAGTGAGTGTGTGGGTAGAGTCTAGTGAGTGTGTTGGTAGAGTCTAGTGAGTGTGTGGGTAGAGTCTAGTGAGTGTGTGGGTAGAGCCTAGTGAGTGTGTGGGTAGAGTCTAGTGAGTGTGTGGGTAGAGTCTAGTGAGTGTGTGGGTAGAGTCTAGTGAGTGTGTGGGTAGAGTCTAGTGAGTGTGTGGGTAGAGTCTAGTGAGTGTGTGGTAGAGTCTAGTGAGTGTGTGGGTAGAGTCTAGTGAGTGTGTGGGTAGAGTCTAGTGAGTGTGTGGGTAGAGTCTAGTGAGTGTGTGGGTAGAGTCTAGTGAGTGTGTGGGTAGAGTCTAGTGAGTGTGTGGTAGAGTCTAGTGAGTGTGTGGGTAGAGTCTAGTGAGTGTGTGGGTAGAGTCTAGTGGGTGTGTGGGTAGAGTCTAGTGAGTGTGTGGGTAGAGTCTAGTGAGTGTGTGGGTAGAGTCTAGTGAGTGTGTGGGTAGAGTCTAGTGAGTGTGTGGGTAGAGTCTAGTGAGTGTGTGGGTAGAGCCTAGTGAGTGTGTGGGTAGAGTCTAGTGAGTGTGTGGGTAGAGTCTAGTGAGTGTGTGGGTAGAGTCTAGTGAGTGTGTGGGTAGAGTCTAGTGAGTGTGTGGGTAGAGTCTAGTGAGTGTGTGGTAGAGTCTAGTGAGTGTGTGGGTAGAGTCTAGTGAGTGTGTGGGTAGAGTCTAGTGAGTGTGTGGGTAGAGTCTAGTGAGTGTGTGGGTAGAGTCTAGTGAGTGTGTGGGTAGAGTCTAGTGAGTGTGTGGGTAGAGTCTAGTGAGTGTGTGGGTAGAGTCTAGTGAGTGTGTGGGTAGAGTCTAGTGAGTGTGTTGGTAGAGCCTAGTGAGTGTGTGGGTAGAGTCTAGTGAGTGTGTGGGTAGAGTCTAGTGAGTGTGTGGGTAGAGTCTAGTGAGTGTGTGGGTAGAGTCTAGTGAGTGTGTGGGTAGAGTCTAGTGAGTGTGTGGTAGAGTCTAGTGAGTGTGTGGGTAGAGTCTAGTGAGTGTGTGGGTAGAGTCTAGTGAGTGTGTGGGTAGAGTCTAGTGAATGTGTGGGTAGAGTCTAGTGAGTGTGTGGGTAGAGTCTAGTGAGTGTGTGGGTAGAGTCTAGTGAGTGTGTTGGTAGAGTCTAGTGAGTGTGTTGGTAGAGTCTAGTGAGTGTGTGGGTAGAGTCTAGTGAGTGTGTGGGTAGAGTCTAGTGAGTGTGTGGGTAGAGTCTAGTGGGTGTGCATATAGTCAGTGTAAGGAGAGTCAGTGCCAAAAAAAACAGTCAATGCAAATAGTCCTGGTGATTTGATTCACTGTTCATCAGTATTATGTTTTGGGGGTAGAACATTTTCAGGTGCCTAATATGTCCCAAATGGTACCATATTCCCTATATAGTGCACTACTTTAGAACAGAGCCTAATTCCCTATATAGTGCATTACCTTAGACCAGAGCCCTGTTCCCTTTATAGTTCACTAGTTTAGACCAGAGCCTTATTCCCTATATAGTGCACTACTTTAGACCAGAGGAAATAGGGCACATTTTGGGACTGACACAGCCTAGGTAGGGAAGGGAGTGTAAAATAAATCAAAATAAATCGAATGAACCCAAATGGATCAATTAAAAGGCCTACATGAAAAATGAAATGTAGCCCGATGGTCTAAACATAATGTTGAATGCTTCATCGCCCTCTCTCGATCCCGGACCTATTGGCGTGGATTCCCCAGTCCAGTATTCCCAGATGATCGTGCTCTGGCTGAGGTAAAGGATATTGCTCCCTCTCGGGATATTGGTTTTAGCGCGTGTCTGTGCCTCCCCGCCCCAGCTCCTTCAGACATACACAACAGATGTTACAGGAGTATTAAGGAGGTCATGGTGCCGGAGACACACACACACACACACACACACACACACACACACACACCCCAACGAGGAAGGATCGTGAGATGGATAGCCTTCATTATCATAACATCTGTGTAACTCACTTCTACACGTTTCGCAATTCGGGATACATCTCTGGATCATATCAACACCATTTGTTTTCCACTTTTTTTTCATTACGTTCCATTATTTTCTTTCCCTTAAAAGTATTACCATACAATTAAATAATCTACAAGTATCCTATTTATTTGGTTTATGTATTTATTTTATAGTGCAAAAAATGGCATAGGCAAATGGAATGACCAGTTATTGATGTAAACATCACGATACCGATGGGGGTTAAATTTTAATCTCTCGAAACACTTCTATGCACTGACAGTTGTTTCTTTCTGCGTAAAATATGTTAAATATATACATGCGCCTACTTACCTTTAAAGCAGAACGCCGTCCACAGGTAAACAGCGGTACATACATATCCAAAACACTTCCGATGACGCATCGTACTTGTGGAATTAGAATCCGTCGTCTGCGCGCAGAGATCAAACTTCGGCTCGAGGAGGACGCTGCGACTCTTCTTACAGATGCTGGATGTACCTTTGACGCGCGCTCTCTCTCACTCTCTCTCTGTCTCTCTTTCTCACTCTCTCTCTGTCTCTCTCTCTCTCGCGTTGTTAGAGAGCGCAATGAAAGTGGAAATCTATTTAGCGTTTGTAAACTGTCACAACTTCACTAAACTCAAACGCAGAAACACGAATTATTATCTCTCATTCGTTGTCTTTTCTCATTCTATCCCTTTCACTCTCTATTTATTAGTAAGGAACGCCGGACGCGGGGATAAACATTTGCTCCACAGGTCAGGCAATTCACCTCGTTTCCGATCACGGTGGACAGGAAAGCGTACAAGCACCGTTCTCCAGTCAGCTGATACTGGATGACACAACCAGCTGTGCCAATGCATGCCAGTGTGCCCTCTTGGTAAATCGGTCGCGTTCCGCTGCTCAAACGTTGCACGGCGTCAACCAGTGCCACGTCATCAGCGGTGTCATCAACTGACAGATTGCTATAACATATGATGTGGTTAACTAATACTTGAAATGCCGATCCAGCCGTTTTAAAACATGGCTTGTGCCAGGAACGCGCCCATTGGTCACAACAACAGGGGGGGCTTTGTTTATTGGTTGATTTGAATCCCCATTATCTTCAGCAGAAGCAGCAGCTACGGTAGTCTTCCTGGGGTCCACATAAAAACACTAAACATGACAAGTAACAAAAACACGAATACACTGACAAGGACAGTCACACAAATATAAAATACAACGATATACAAACGACACAACAACCCAAAAGCCCAATCAGTTTTCCGAGTTGATTCAACGTCACATTTCATTTTTTAGGTGAAATCAAATCAAATGTTATTTTATTGGTCAAGTACACATATTTATCACATCTTTATAACATATTTAGATGTTATTGTGGGTGTAGTGAAATGCCTGTGTTCCTAGCTCCAACAGTGCAGTAGTATCTAACATTTCACAACATACACAAATCGAAAAGTAAAAGAATGGAATAAAAAAATATATATAAATATTAGGACGAGCAATGTTGGTGTGGCATTAACTAAAATACTTAAGCAATAAGGCCCGAGGGGGTGTGGTATATAGCCAATATACCACGGCTAACGGCTGTTCTTAGCCTCGATGCAAAGCAGAATGCCTGGATACAGCCCTTAGCCGTGGTATATTGGTCATATACCACAAACCCCCAAGGTGCCTTACTGCTGTTATAAACTGGTTACCAAAGTAATTATAGAAGGAAAAACAAATGTTTTGTCATACCCGTGGTATACGGTCTGATATACCACGGCTGTCAGCCAATCAGCATTCAGGGTTCAAACCACCCAGTTTATAAAGTAGAATAGAATACAGTATATACATATGAGTAAAGTAGTATGTAAACATTACTAAAGTGACTAGTGTTCCATTATTAAAGTGACCAGTAATTCCGTGTCTATGTATATAGGGCAGCAGCCTCTAAGGTGCAGGGTTGAGTAACCGGGTGGGAGCCGGCTAGTGATGGTGATTTAACAGGGTTGAGTAACCGGGTGGTAGCCGGCTAGTGATGGTTATTTAACAGGGTTGAGTAACCGGGTGGTGCAGGGTTGAGTAACCGGGTGGGAGCCGGCTAGTGATGGTGATTTAACAGGGTTGAGTAACCGGGTGGGAGCCGGCTAGTGATGGTGATTTAACAGGGTTGAGTAACCGGGTGGTGCAGGGTTGAGTAACCGGGTGGTGCAGGGTTGAGTAACCGGGTGGGAGCCGGCTAGTGATGGTTATTTAACAGGGTTGAGTAACCGGGTGAGAGCCGGCTAGTGATGATGATTTAACAGGGTTGAGTAACCGGGTGGGAGCCGGCTAGTGATGGTTATTAACAGGGTTGAGTAACCGGGTGGGGCCGGCTAGTGATGGTTATATAACAGGGTTGAGTAACCGGGTGGGAGCCGGCTAGTGATGGTTATTTTACAGGGTTGAGTAACCGGGTGGGGCCGGCTAGTGATGGTTATATAACAGGGTTGAGTAACCGGGTGGGAGCCGGCTAGTGATGGTTATTTTACAGGGTTGAGTAACCGGGTGGGGCCGGCTAGTGATGGTTATATAACAGGGTTGAGTAACCGGGTGGGAGCCGGCTAGTGATGGTTATTTAACAGAGTTGAGTAACCGGGTGGTGCAGGGTTGAGTAACCGGGTGGTGCAGGGTTGAGTAACCGGGTGGTGCAGGGTTGAGTAACCGGGTGGGAGCCGGCTAGTGATGGTTATATAACAGGGTTGAGTAACCGGGTGGGAGCCGGCTAGTGATGGTTATTTAACAGGGTTGAGTAACCGGGTGGTAGCCGGCTAGTGATGGTTATATAACAGGGTTGAGTAACCGGGTGGGAGCCGGCTAGTGATGGTTATTTAACAGTCTCATGGCCTTGATAAAGAGGCTGTTTTTCAGTCTCTCGTTCCCAGCTTTGATGCACCTGTACTGACCTCTCCTTCTGGATGATAGCACAGTGAACAGACCGTGGCTCAGGTTGTTGATGTCTTTGATGATCTTTTTGGCCTTCCTGTGACATCAGGTGCTGTAGGTGTCCTGGAGGGCAGGTAGTGTCCCCCTGGTGATGCATTGGGAAGACCGCACCACCCTCTGGAGAGCCCTGCGGTGGCGGGCGGTGCAGTTGTCGTACCAGGCGTTGATACAGCCTGACAGGATGCTCTCAATTGTGCATCTGTAAACGTTTGTGAGGGTCTTGGGGGCCAAGTCAGATTTCTTCTGCCTCCTGAAGTTGGTGTGGTTGGACCATTTCAGTTTGTCAGTGATGTGGACGCCGAGGAACTTCAAGCTTTCCACCTTCTCCACTGCGGCCCCATTGACATGGATAGGGGGCATGATCCCTCTGCTGTTTCCTGAAGTCCACGATCAGCTCCCTCGTGTTGTTGACGTTGAGGTTATTTTCCTGACACCACTCCGCCAGGGCCCTCACCTCTTCCCTGTCGGCTGTCTCGTCATTGTTGGTGATCAGGCCTACTACTGTTGTGTCGTCTGCAAACTTGATGTTTGAGTTGGAGGCGTGCATGGCCACGCAGTCATGGGTGAACAGGGAGTACAGGAGGGGGCTGAGCACGCACCCTTATGGGGCTCGAGTGTTGAGGTTTAGCGAAGTGGAGGTGTTGTTTTCTACCTTCACCACCTTGGGGCGGCCCATCAGAAAGCCCAGGACCCAGTTGCACAGGGCGGGGTTCAGATGAGCTTGGAGGGTAATATGTGTTGAAGGCTGATCTATAGTCCATCAACAGCATTCTGACGTAGGTATTCCTCTTGTCCAGATGGGTTAGGGCAGTGTGCAGTGCGATTGCGATTGTCTGTGGATCTATTGGGGCGGTAAGCAAATTGAAGGGGGTCTAGGATGTCAGGTAAGGTAGAGGTGATATGATCCGTAACTAGCTTCTCAAAGCACTTCATGATGACGGAAGTGAATGCTATGGGGCGAGAGTCATTTAGTTCAGTTACCTTTGCTTTCTTGTGTACAGGAATAAAGATATGGAAACAACGTTGATTTAACCAGTTTTTGCCCACTGGGTTTCTCCCTCTGTCTTTTAAAAAAAATCTTCCCCTCAATTCCATATTCACCATCTCTCCATTCCTTCTATCTACCTTTATATATCCCCCTCTCTCCCCCTCTATCCCCCCCTCTCTCCCCCTCTCTTCCCCCTGTCTCCCTCTCCCCTCTCTCCCTCTCTCCCTTCCTCTTCCCCTCTCTCCTTCTCCCTCCTCTCTCCCCCTCCCCCCTCTCTCCCCCTCTCTCCCTCCTCTCTCCCTCCTCTCTCCCCCTCCCCCCTCTCTCCCCTCTCTCCCTCCTCTCTCCCTCCTCTCCCCTCTCTCCCCCTCTCCCACTCTCCCTCCTCTCTCCCCCTCCCCCTCTCTCCCCTCCTCCCTTTCTTTCTGTTGTCTCAGTCTACATCCACATGGCACAAATGTCTCTCATCATCAGTGGTACATTCATCCTCCTCTGCCTGTAAAAAGTGCACTGCTTCAGTTCTGTCTGGTCTCACCCTGCATGTACAAGCGGCTCGCCATCACCTAGCATCACATCAGCGCCCCCTCGGCTGGGCCGACGGAGGCCACATCCCATAATGTACCCTAATCCCTATGAAATGCACTTCATTTGACCAGGCACTATAGCGAATAAGGTTGCATTTGGGACTGAACTGAAGAGTTAAAGGAGAGATTTGAGGGCCGTTGGAGAGGACTTACAGTACGTGATGAGTTGGCTCATTATTAGGACTTGTATACCGGCCGCGTCCTCTTGAACTTTGTCCCCGTTAGGTCAGCAGATCGCTACATTATCGCAGTACAGCCAACCTTCTTCTTGACGTGGATTGTCTGGCTGTTGTTGTTGAAGTAGGGACATCTTCTAAGAAGTGGCCTGGATGGTTAATGACAAGCCTTTTCATTTAGATTTCAAGATCTCTTCAAACAAGAGTTCAATCAGGGAAAATAAGGGAATTCCCTACAATATCTGGACAGCGCAGGCCTCCCTTCAAAATAAAATGTTATCTCGATAGGATCAATGTTATGTGATAAATAAAGTATAAATGACTTTTTCAGGACCTCGAAAGACTTCACACAATCCACAGAAAAGGCAAAATAGAGGAATGGAGGAAAGACGTTTATTTTTCAAGCTCTGGAGAAGACCTCTTGGAGAAGACCTCTTGGAGAAGACCTCTTGGAGAAGACCTCTTGGAGAAGACCTCTTGGAGAAGACCTCTTGTAGAAGACCTCTTGGAGAAGACCTCTTGGAGAAGACCTCTTGGAGAAGACCTCTTGGAGAAGACCTCTTGGAGAGGACCTCTTGGAGAGGAGGTCACCACAGCGGCCATGCAGACTGCAGACAGTGACAGTGAAATGAGACTGACCTTGTTCACCCTGAAGACAGCCTTTCTGGACCATCTAATAGTATCACTTCTCTGCTGCCACCCACACCTGCTCGCGGGTATACAAGGTGTGTGTGTGCTACAGGCAGGCAGACAGACAGGCAGACAGACAGACAGACAGACAGACAGACAGACAATCAGGCAGTGAGACAGACATGCAGACAGACAGTCAGGCAGACAGAGAGACAGACATGCAGACAGACAGACAGACAATCAGGCAGGGAGACAGACATGCAGACAGACAGTCAGGCAGACAGTTAGGCAGACAGAGAGACAGACATGCAGACAGACAGACAGACAGACAGACAAACAGAGTGACAGACAGACAAGCAGACAGACAGACAGGCAGACAGACAGAGAGGCAGATAGACAGGCAGACAGACAGGCAGACAGAAAGGCAGACAGCCAATCAGACAGGCAGACAGAAAGGCAGACAGACAGACCGAGACACTCTGTCTTCCATATCTTCCTGTATCAGATAATGATTCTTTACCACAGGGGGATTGTTACTGTGGGTGACAGCCAACAAACTACATCCCAGCCTGAAACAACAGACTAACTGTCATATGTACATTCCTTCTCCAGGCCTGGTTATGTAGAACAGCGTTGCAGAGAGGTTGTTTATGAAATATAAATGAGTTTTGTCGGAAAGAGTGAGGCGTCTGCCGCGTAATTATGGAAGAGGGGTTGACAGCTAGGAATATCTAGAGGTGCTGCTGAAAAATAACAACACACACACACCTGTCTCCCTGACTCAGATCTCCAGCATTAAACAGTAGGTTGATGTCAGACTACTCAGAGACAAGATGGAGTCCATCCCTCCTTCATATTAACATAACACACTTCAAATCATCAGTTAGTCCCACATTTTTGTTTATTTTACCAGGCAAGTCAGTTAAGAAACAATTCTTATTTTCAATGACAGCCTATGAACAGTGGGTCAACTGCCTGTTCAGGGGCAGATGCCAGATTTGTACCTTGGGGTTTGGGGTTTGAACTTGCAACCTTCTGGTTACTAGTCCAACGCTCTAACCACTAGGCTACCCTGCCGCACTCATTCAAAATGCTGAAGATAGTTTGGGGGAATGTTTTACTTTTACAATACAAACGTCTCAGTGTAATTATTATGACCCAAAGGTGATCAATGACTCATTGAAATAGGAATACAGATAAGACACTATAGAAATAGACACCATAGAAATAGACATCATAGAAATAGCCACCATAGAAATAGCCACCATAGAAATAGCCATCATAGAAATAGCCATCATAGAAATAGACACCATAGAAATAGACACCATAGAAATAGACACCATAGTAATAGCCATCATAGAAATAGACACCATAGAAATAGACACCATAGAAATAGACATCATAGAAATAGACACCATAGTAATGTGCCACCATAGAAAGACACCATAGTAATGTGCCACCGTCCGTCCCAACTTTACTAAGCGATAAATGGACAGACTCCTTACCTTTGTCTTTGCTGCTCTCTGCTGGTCAAAATATAGAAAAGTGCTAACTGTGGCCCTCTTGTGGTGAGAAAGGAAC
>NW_027257933.1:355000-362500 GCF_045791955.1 Oncorhynchus clarkii lewisi | reverse complement strand
TACAGCTCGGCTTGGCAAAGTAGTTTAAAACGGCTCAAGAGCGTTCCACAGACAGACAGTCCCCAGCGACCTCCACTGACCTTGGAGGAGGACGGTATAATCTCTTCTATGACGAGGAGGAACACAGTGAGAGACACCAGGACCGACGTGGACAGAGACAGCTTCTCTCCTTCGTCAGACGGGAGGTAGAACACCAACACGGTCAGGAAGGACAGACCGAGACAGGGGATGATGAGGAAGAGTGTGTAGAACAAAGGAAGCCTCTTGAGGATGAAGGAGTAGGTAACGAAGGGGTACCAGTAGATACCGTCCCGTCGGCTGCCCTTGGCGCCGGTGGCGTTGAGGATCTCCCATTCACCTGTAAGGGAATTGGATCAGTGATCGCATGTTATCTTTAATGTTGTTGGATAATGGGACCACATTCACATTGGACATTTGGGACGGCAGGGTAGCCTAGTGGTTAGAGTGTTGGACTAGTAACCGAAAGGTTGCACGTTCAAGTCCCCCAGCTGACAACATTCCCCCAAACTATCTTCAGCATATTGAATGATTGCGGCAGGGTAGCCTAGTGGTTAGAGCGTCGGACTAGTAACTGAACAGGCAGTTAACCCACTGTTCCTAGGCCGTCATTGAAAATAAGAATTTGTTCTTAACTGACTTACCTAGTTAAATAAAGGTAAAAAAATAGAGAGGACATTGTCATACTGATTAACGTCTTCATCAACTGTGGTGGGAAGAGACTGACAAACCGGATTAGTTACCTGCTGTTTCTTGTAGAAATGGTGTCTTTAACCAACATGTATTAACTGGTAAAGAAGCCGCCTTACGTTTCCCTCTATACACTGTATACCCGTGAGATATTACTGTAGTCAGAACAAGTGACTTCTGAAGCTTTTGGAGTAGCAAGACATTTTACTTCAAGAGTATTTTATTCCTACACACCGTTGTCGAAGAAGTCCTTACGGTCGACGTAGTGGTCCACAAGGACCAGGTCCACCATGTTGCCGTCGTAGGTCCACGAGCCAAACTTCATGGAGCAGTTCTGTCTGTGTTGGGGAGGGGAAAACATTCTGTCTGTGGTGACTGCAGTTCTGTCTGTGTTGGAGAGGGGAAAACATTCTGTCTGTGGTGACTGCAGTTCTGTCTGTGTTGGGGAGGGGAAAACATTCTGTCTGTGGTGACTGCAGTTCTGTCTGTGTTGGGGAGGGGAAAACATTCTGTCTGTATTGGGGAGGGGAAAACATTCTGTCTGTGGTGACTGCAGTTCTGTCTGTGTTGGGGAGGGGAAAACATTCTGTCTGTGGTGACTGCAGTTCTGTCTGTGTTGGGGAGGGGAAAACATTCTGTCTGTGGTGACTGCAGTTCTGTCTGTGTTGGGGAGGGGAAAACATTCTGTCTGTGGTGACTGCAGTTCTGTCTGTGTTGGGGAGGGGAAAACATTATGTCTGTGGTGACTGCAGTTCTGTCTGTGTTGGGGAGGGGAAAACATTATGTCTGTGGTGACTGCAGTTCTGTCTGTGTTGGGGAGGGGAAAACATTCTGTCTGTGTTGGGGAGGGGAAAACATTCTGTCTGTGGTGACTGCAGTTCTGTCTGTGTTGGGGAGGGGAAAACATTATGTATGTGGTGACTGCAGTTCTGTCTGTGTTGGGGAGGGGAAAACATTCTGTCTGTGGTGACTGCAGTTCTGTCTGTGTTGGGGAGGGGAAAACATTCTGTCTGTGGTGACTGCAGTTCTGTCTGTGTTGGGGAGGGGAAAACATTCTGTCTGTGGTGACTGCAGTTCTGTCTGTGTTGGGGAGGGGAAAACATTCTGTCTGTGGTGACTGCAGTTCTGTCTGTGTTGGGGAGGGGAAAACATTCTGTCTGTATTGGGGAGGGGAAAACATTATGTCTGTGTTGACTGCAGTTCTGTCTGTATTGGGGAGGGGAAAACATTATGTCTGTGTTGACTGCAGTTCTGTCTGTGTTGGGGAGGGGAAAACATTATGTCTGTGGTGACTGCAGTTCTGTCTGTGTTGGGGAGGGGAAAACATTCTGTCTGTGTTGGGGAGGGGAAAACATTCTGTCTGTGGTGACTGCAGTTCTGTCTGTGTTGGGGAGGGGAAAACATTATGTATGTGGTGACTGCAGTTCTGTCTGTGTTGGGGAGGGGAAAACATTCTGTCTGTGGTGACTGCAGTTCTGTCTGTGTTGGGGAGGGGAAAACATTCTGTCTGTGGTGACTGCAGTTCTGTCTGTGTTGGGGAGGGGAAAACATTCTGTCTGTGGTGACTGCAGTTCTGTCTGTGTTGGGGAGGGGAAAACATTCTGTCTGTGGTGACTGCAGTTCTGTCTGTGTTGGAGAGGGGAAAACATTCTGTCTGTGGTGGGGAGGGGAAACATTCTGTCTGTGGTGGGGAGGGGAAAACATTCTGTCTGTGGTGACTGCAGTTCTGTCTGTATTGGGGAGGGGAAAACATTCTGTCTGTATTGGGGAGGGGAAAACATTCTGTCTGTGTTGGGGAGGGGAAAACATTCTGTCTGTATTGGGGAGGGGAAAACATTCTGTCTGTGGTGACTGCAGTTCTGTCTGTGTTGGGGAGGGGAAAACATTCTGTCTGTGGTGACTGCAGTTCTGTCTGTGTTGGGGAGGGGAAAACATTCTGTCTGTGGTGACTGCAGTTCTGTCTGTGTTGGGGAGGGGAAAACATTCTGTCTGTGGTGACTGCAGTTCTGTCTGTGTTGGGGAGGGGAAAACATTCTGTCTGTATTGGGGAGGGGAAAACATTATGTCTGTGTTGACTGCAGTTCTGTCTGTATTGGGGAGGGGAAAACATTATGTCTGTGTTGGGGAGGGGAAAACATTCTGTCTGTGGTGACTGCAGTTCTGTCTGTGTTGGGGAGGGGAAAACATTCTGTCTGTGTTGGGGAGGGGAAAACATTCTGTCTGTGGTGACTGCAGTTCTGTCTGTGTTGGGGAGGGGAAAACATTATGTATGTGGTGACTGCAGTTCTGTCTGTGTTGGGGAGGGGAAAACATTCTGTCTGTGGTGACTGCAGTTCTGTCTGTGTTGGGGAGGGGAAAACATTATGTTTGTGTTGGGGAGGGGAAAACATTCTGTCTGTGTTGGGGAGGGGAAAACATTCTGTCTGTGGTGACTGCAGTTCTGTCTGTATTGGGGAGGGGAAAACATTCTGTCTGTATTGGGGAGGGGAAAACATTCTGTCTGTGGTGACTGCAGTTCTGTCTGTGTTGGGGAGGGGAAAACATTCTGTCTGTGGTGACTGAAGTTCTGTCTGTATTGGGGAGGGGAAAACATTCTGTCTGTGGTGACTGCAGTTCTGTCTGTGTTGGGGAGGGGAAAACATTCTGTCTGTGGTGGGGAGGGGAAAACATTCTGTCTGTGGTGACTGAAGTTCTGTCTGTATTGGGGAGGGGAAAACATTCTGTCTGTGGTGACTGCAGTTCTGTCTGTATTGGGGAGGGGAAAACATTCTGTCTGTGGTGACTGCAGTTCTGTCTGTATTGGGTAGGGGAAAACATTCTGTCTGTGGTGACTGCAGTTCTGTCTGTGTTGGGGAGGGGGAAACATTGTCTGTGGTGACTGCAGTTCTGTCTGTCTTGTTAAATTGACTTTATATTAAAGTATTTATATTGTAAAGTAACAAAGAAGTTATATATATTTTTTTAAATGTTGTTTTTTTAACAAAAAAATATACACCAGTCATATCTCAATCAACCAACCAACCAACCAATCAACCAATCAATCAACCAATCAACCAGCCAACCAAAAGGAAGGAGAGAGTGAGTGATAAAGGAGAAGAAGTGACACAACAAATCTTATAAATGATAGTGATAAAGTGATATGGTAAAACAGAGATAATCATGGATAAAGTGATATAGTAAAACAGAGATAATCATGGATGTCACCTTCTTCCCGTCCGACAGGTAGGACTGATGGATTGTTTGGTTGATTAGTGTGTGTGTGTGTCTGTGTGTATGTGCTTCCATGTTAGTGTTTATGTGTGTGTGAGCTTGTGTGTGTTCATGTGTGTATGTTGTGTGCGTGTGAGCGTTCGTGTGTGTGTGTGAGTCCAGCGGTCAGTCCCACCTGTCGAAGGGAAAGAAGGTGACGTCCATGGTGCATGAAGACTTGTAGCTGGCCGGAGGGGTCCACCTGATTGTCCCGTCTGACCTCACGATGGCTTTGGTCATCAGGGAGCCCTCGAAACGCCCGTCAGCACTGGGGGCGGGGGGGGGGGGGGGGGGGGGGGGGGGGTGAGTGAGTGAGTAAGGGGGATAGGAAGAGAGGGGTGAGGATAGGGATGGGAGAGAGGGGTGAGGATAGGGATGGGAGGGAGGGACGAAGGAAAGGAGGGAAGGAGGGGAAGTTAGTTGGTGAGTTGTGTTCATTAGACACATTTTAAAGCACACAACAAAAGACGATGAGGCTATTGAAAAGAACCAGCAGAACTTTTCAGGATGCTGCGTGGTAGCGCTGGTTTTCCTAAAACGATACTAGATTATAATAGAACTCCATGCTAACCCTGCTAACATGAATGATTATAATAGACCTCCATGCTAATCCTGCTAACATGAATGATTATAATAGACCTCCATGCTAACCCTGCTAACATGAATGATTATAATAGACCTCCATGCTAACCCTGCTAACATGAATGATTATAATAGACCTCCATGCTAATCCTGCTAACATGAATGATTATAATAGACCTCCATGCTAACCCTGCTAACATGAATGATTATAATAACCCTGCTAACATGAATGATTATAATAGACCTCCATGCTAACCCTGCTAACATGAATGATTATAATAACCCTGCTAACATAAATGATTATAATAGACCTCCATGCTAATCCTGCTAACATGAATGATTATAATAGACCTCCATGCTAACCCTGCTAACATGAATGATTATAATAGACCTCCATGCTAACCCTGCTAACATGAATGATTATAATAGACCTCCATGCTAATCCTGCTAACATGAATGATTATAATAGACCTCCATGCTAACCCTGCTAACATGAATGATTATAATAGACCTCCATGCTAATCCTGCTAACATGAATGATTATAATAGACCTCCATGCTAATCCTGCTAACATGAATGATTATAATAGACCTCCATGCTAACCCTGCTAACATGAATGATTATAATAGACCTCCATGCTAACCCTGCTAACATGAATGATTATAATAGACCTCCATGCTAATCCTGCTAACATGAATGATTATAATAGACCTCCATGCTAATCCTGCTAACATGAATGAAGTGAAGAGGAAGAAAAGTCATCAGAAGTACTATGTTATACACTATGTTATCAATTAGAGTGAAGAGTTGTCTTACAAGTAAACTGTAAAGCAGGTTCTAAGAAAGCATTCATTGATTTTTTAGGGACAATAAAGTATCAAAGAAAGTCTGAAAACACAGAGCTGAGCCCATAGGAAGCAGGAAGTAGTGCGGACTCACTTCTCATAGAGGACGATGTCTGGCAGCCATATTGTTTCAGAGGGAACTCTGATAGAGGTGATTCCTCCATACTCATCAGGGTTCCACTGGAGCTTCACATCTACCCACTCCTACAGAACATAGAACATTATAACAGAACATAGAACATTACATTATAACATAACATAACATTATAACACATCTACCCACTCCTACAGAACATAGAACATTATAACAGAACAATATACCATTACATTACAACATAACATTATAAAATAACTAAATAACATAACATTATAACATAACATTATAACATAACATTATAAAATAACATTACAAAATAACATTATAAAATAACATTATAACACAACATTATAAAATAACATAACATTATAACATAACATTATAACATAACATTATAACATAACATTATAACATAACATTATAAAATAACATAACATTATAAAATAACATTATAAAATAACATAACATTATAAAATAACATTATAACATAACAATATACCATAACATTACATTACAACATAACATTATAAAATAACTAAATAACATAACATTACAACATAACAACATACTTTTATAACATGACAATATAACATACTTTTATAACATGACAATATAACGTAACAATATAGCATATGTTTATAACATAACAATATAACATGACAATATAACATACTTTTATAACATGACAATATAACGTAACAATATAGCATATGTTTATAACATAACAATATAACATGACAATATAACATACTTTTATAACATGACAATATAACGTAACAATATAGCATATGTTTATAACATAACAATATAACATGACAATATAACATACTTTTATAACATGACAATATAACGTAACAATATAGCATATGTTTATAACATAACAATATAACATGACAATATAACATAACATTACAACATAACATTACAACATAACATTACAACATAACATTATGACATGACATTATGACATGACATTATAACATAACATTACAACATAACATTATGACATGACATTATAACATAACATTATGACATGACATTATGACATGACATTATGACATAACATTACAACATAACATTATGACATGACATTACAACATAACATTATGACATGACATTACAACATAACATTATAACATAACATTACAACATTATAACATAACATTACAACATTATAACATGACAATACAACATTATAACATAACATTACAACATTATAACATGACAATATAACATGACAATATACCATAACATTATAACATTATAACATAACATTATAACATAACATTATAACATAACAATATGGCATGACATTATAACACACCATTACAATAATACCAATACAGGCATGAACTGCTGAGGTATAACACTGCTACATAAATACAACACCATTTTGAAGTCTTCTAGAAACAAGTGAAGCTCTATGAAGACATTGTTGAAGCATTAATATTACAACATTAACAACAGAGGCCTTTTGTGTTCAAACTACAGTAGAGATGCTGCTGTTGGTCCTTACCTGTCATAGTCAGACATTAGTAGTCATCAGCTGATTGGTCCTTACTTGTCATAGTCAGACATTAGTAGTCATCAGCTGATTGGTCCTTACCTGCCATAGCCAGACATTAGTAGTCATCAGCTGATTGGTCCTTACCTGTCATAGCCAGACATTAGTAGTCATCAGCTGATTGGTCCTTACCTGTCATAGCCAGACATTAGTAGTCATCAGCTGATTGGTTCTTACCTGTCATAGTCAGACATTAGTAGTCATCAGCTGATTGGTCCTTACCTGCCATAGCCAGACATTAGTAGTCATCAGCTGATTGGTCCTTACCTGCCATAGCCAGACATTAGTAGTCATCAGCTGATTCTTCTCATCCTGTCAGAACAAGAAGAGAAGAGAAGGAATATGCATTATGAACAATGTCTGCATGACTAAAAGCAAAGTTTTTGATGAAAGACAGAATGCATGATTAGAAGTTGAAGAAGTTTGGAAGGATGTCAGTCAAAGTAGACTGGAGT
>NW_027257933.1:337500-345000 GCF_045791955.1 Oncorhynchus clarkii lewisi | reverse complement strand
CGGCCGCATGACCCTGGCACCATCTGCTCACAATAGAGCCATGACACTGCCTACCACCGAGAAGGGAGATGGAAACAATGTTTGTGCCCCTAATGGCCTCATATTCCCTACATAGTACACTACTTTGAACAGAGCCTTATGGGGCGATACAGGGAATAGGGTGTCATTTGGGAGGCGGACAATGCGCTGGAGAAGTGAACAGATAGAAACACAGCTACATGTCAGCGTGAGAAGTCATGAACCCTTCCACCCCCCCCCCCCCCATCCCCACAGCTCTCCCCCCACAGCTCTCTGCGATTGGGTGGGGCTGGAGAAATGGAAACACTCTCATATTCATAAACAGAGCTATGAATGCAAGGGCTGACCGTCCACGACATCACAATTATAGATAGAATACATTTACTTTTGTTAACAAACATTGGAGTAGAACAAGCTTATATTTTAGGTTCCGACATTAGAATTCTTCAAGAATCAATGGGTACGTATCAATAATTTTGTCCAAAAATGGATGTCGCAACTGTAGATTGCCCCTTTAAGAGAATCTCTGAGTTTGTAAAGTGAAGAAATAGCCACAGCACTGTACAAAAGGCCAGTCTACAAAAGGCCAGTCTACTACAGTGTAAAGCATAAGAGAGTTCAGCACCATGGACAGTGGCTATAACTGTGAGCACACAAAAGATCAGTCTGCTACAGTGTAAAACACACAGATGGTCTCCAGATATAGACCTTCGACCTCTAGGTATATTCAACCTCTCCATCTCAACTGTTGTTTACCCACAATGCAAAGGGACAAGGACCCAAGAGGAATGTAACACTTTTCAAAAAGGTTAACCCTGTCCCTCATCTCTCATCCTCCCTCGAGGTGTGTGTGTGTGTGTGTGTGTGTGTGTGTGTGTGTGTACGTGTGTGTGTGTGTGTGTGTGTGTGTGTGTGTATGTGTGTGTGTGTGTGTGTGTGTGTGTGTGTGTGTGTGTGTGTGTGTGTGTGTGTGTGTGTGTGTGTGTGTGTGTGTGTGTGTGTGTGTGTGTGTGTGTGTGTGTGTGTGTGTGTGTGTGTGCACGCATTGTGCCTGACAGGTTGTACTGTTTCCTAGCAGCATACTGTATCTGGGGTCAGATTGTTATTTGACTCCTGGTGGTTCGAGGTCAAGGGTTTGGCACAGAGAGCAGATCTAAGAACAGCACTGGGGGCCGACTGCTCACACACATGGACACACAGGTATACACAGCTACACCACACATGGACACGCAGGTACACACATGGACACACACACAGGTAAACACAGGTGCACACATGTACACACACAGGTACACACAGGTACACACATGGACACACACACAGGTTAACACAGGTACACACACACACACACACACACACACACACACACACACAACCATACTCTATCTATCTGTTACTGTGTGTTACAACATATCATATCCCATCTACAGTGCCTTGCGAAAGTATTCGGCCCCCTTGAACTTTGCGACCTTTTGCCACATTTCAGGCTTCAAACATAAAGATATAAAACTGTATTTTTTTGTGAAGAATCAACAACAAGTGGGACACAATCATGAAGTGGAACGACATTTATTGGATATTTCAAACTTTTTTAACAAATCAAAAACTGAAAAATTGGGTGTGCAAAATTATTCAGCCCCCTTAAGTTAATACTTTGTAGCGCCACCTTTTGCTGCGATTACAGCTGTAAGTCGCTTGGGGTATGTCTCTATCAGTTTTGCACATCGAGAGACTGAAATTTTTTCCCATTCCTTCTTGCAAAACAGCTCGAGCTCAGTGAGGTTGGATGGAGAGCATTTGTGAACAGCAGTTTTCAGTTCTTTCCACAGATTCTCGATTGGATTCAGGTCTGGACTTTGACTTGGCCATTCTAACACCTGGATATGTTTATTTTTGAACCATTCCATTGTAGATTTTGCTTTATGTTTTGGATCATTGTCTTGTTGGAAGACAAATCTCCGTCCCAGTCTCAGGTCTTTTGCAGACTCCATCAGGTTTTCTTCCAGAATGGTCCTGTATTTGGCTCCATCCATCTTCCCATCAATTTTAACCATCTTCCCTGTCCCTGCTGAAGAAAAGCAGGCCCAAACCATGATGCTGCCACCACCATGTTTGACAGTGGGGATGGTGTGTTCAGCTGTGTTGCTTTTACGCCAAACATAACGTTTTGCATTGTTGCCAAAAAGTTCAATTTTGGTTTAATCTGACCAGAGCACCTTCTTCCACATGTTTGGTGTGTCTCCCAGGTGGCTTGTGGCAAACTTTAAACAACACTTTTTATGGATATCTTTAAGAAATGGCTTTCTTCTTGCCACTCTTCCATAAAGGCCAGATTTGTGCAATATACGACTGATTGTTGTCCTATGGACAGAGTCTCCCACCTCAGCTGTAGATCTCTGCAGTTCATCCAGAGTGATCATGGGCCTCTTGGCTGCATCTCTGATCAGTCTTCTCCTTGTATGAGCTGAAAGTTTAGAGGGACGGCCAGGTCTTGGTAGATTTGCAGTGGTCTGATACTCCTTCCATTTCAATATTATCGCTTGCACAGTGCTCCTTGGGATGTTTAAAGCTTGGGAAATCTTTTTGTATCCAAATCCGGCTTTAAACTTCTTCACAACAGTATCTCGGGCCTGCCTGGTGTGTTCCTTGTTCTTCATGATGCTCTCTGCGCTTTTAACGGACCTCTGAGACAATCACAGTGCAGGTGCATTTATACGGAGACTTGATTACACACAGGTGGATTGTATTTATCATCATTGGTCATTTAGGTCAACATTGGATCATTCAGAGATCCTCACTGAACTTCTGGAGAGAGTTTGCTGCACTGAAAGTAAAGGGGCTGAATAATTTTGCACGCCCAATTTTTCCGTTTTTGATTTGTTAAAAAAGTTTGAAATATCCAATAAATGTCGTTCCACTTCATGATTGTGTCCCACTTGTTGTTGATTCTTCACAAAAAAATACAGTTTTATATCTTTATGTTTGAAGCCTGAAATGTGGCAAAAGGTCGCAAAGTTCAAGGGGGCCGAATACTTTCGCAAGGCACTGTATCTGTCACTGTGTGTTACAATATATCATATCCCATCTATATGTTACTGTGTGTTACATTATATCATATCCCATCTATCTGTTACTGTGTGTTACAATATTTCATATCCCATCTATCTGTTACTGTGTGTTACAATATTTCATATCCCATCTATCTGTTACTGTGTGTTACAATATATCATATCCCATCTATCTGTTACTGTGTGTTACAATATATCATATCCCATCTATATGTTACTGTGTGTTACATTATATCATATCCCATCTATCTGTTACTGTGTGTTACAATATATCATATCCCATCTATCTGTTACTGTGTGTTACAATCTATCATATCCCATCTATCTGTTACTGTGTGTTACAATCTATCATATCCCATCTATCTGTTACTGTGTGTTACAATATATCATATCCCATCTATCTGTTACTGTGTGTTACAATCTATCATATCCCATCTATCTGTTACTGTGTGTTACAATATATCATATCCCATCTATCTGTTACTGTGTGTTACAATATATCTAACCCATCTATCTGTTACTGTGTGTTACAATATATCATATCCCATCTATCTGTTACTGTGTGTTACAATCTATCATATCCCATCTATCTGTTACTGTGTGTTACAATATATCATATCCTATCCTATCTGTTACTGTGTGTTACAATATATCATATCCCATCTATCTGTTACTGTGTGTTACAATCTATCATATCCCATCTATCTGTTACTGTGTGTTACAATATATCATATCCTATCCTATCTGTTACTGTGTGTTACAATATATCATATCCCATCTATCTGTTACTGTGTGTTACAATATATCATATCCCATCTATCTATTACTGTGTGTTACAATCTATCATATTCTATATATCTATTACTGTGTGTTACAATCTATCATATCCCATCTATCTATTACTGTGTGTAATACAGTCTACTACACTATAGAAAAACGATAGATAACACTTTCACAGCTAACGCTGAGTGGACTGAACGGAGAAGTGAACTGAACCGAGCCCTCTATATTGTCACATGGGCCTGATATAAACTATGCAGACAAAGTGTAGTACAGACTTCATGTATGTAACGCTTGGTTTGAGTCAAGCAACACAACAGTAGGTAAACACATTTTTAATTTAGGATCGGCAACAGCTGTAGGCTGCCTTTGTAATTGTTTATTTGTTTGTTTGTTTACTCCCATTGAACAATCAACGTTATGGTCTTTTGTTTTGTATCCAAGGGGGACGAGTCCTTTACTCGACCCAGGGAGGGCGCTACACGCCCACCCGTTAAATAAATCATTTTCTGCAGCTGTATAGCCTACATTTCCTTCACTTGATCTAACTGATAAACCTAACGGTTTATTGGCACTGCATTGGTGGGAGAGAATGGGACGTCTAGCGGTTCTGTGTCCCGTTTGAAATCAAATCAATAGGCCTATCTGATTATGGACATTTCAAAGTGGACCCTGCGGCAGGCTAAACGTCAGGCTGGCTATATAGAACAACAACGCATTCACAGAGAACACTGTTAACTCAAACCACTGTATATTAGGCTCTGCGGTTTCTGTAGCATTGATTGTCCCTTGTCCCTTATGCCTACCTTCAATAGTGGCATCGCCGACCGAGAACCACAACAGCCACAACACTGCAACCGCAAACTTCATGCTTCCTCTTCGCGCGGCTCCAGTTACCCGTTCTCGTTCTAGTCGTCTTCAAGGTGCGTTATATCATCTCCTGCGTACACAAATCCGTCCGTATCACAACAATCAGTCGATCCGTAGCCTAGGCTAGTATAACAACGGGACGTGCTTTGCCGCGCTTCGGAACGATGTAACGATTAAATTATGAAGGACGGACAGGGAAGAAAACGACGCTGTTGTTGCTCCATTATTATTACAACTGTTTTACAGCGGCAGGACTTCTTATTTCTGGGTTTCCCCTAAGAGTTTCCATTTGTGTCCCAGTGTGGATGCTCGAGCAAGCCGACCGGGTGCACGCGCTCAAAATCCGGTGTTCGGTAGGGGGGCTGGCCCAGCGGCAGATGAGGGAGGGGAGACGGTGGAATGTGATGGAGACAGGGGGTGCGCGTGGCGTATGTGTGTTCTGTAATAACGGAGGGATATGGCGGTATAGGATTCATTATTTATGAAGTATCTATGAATGTAATTTATAGCCTAATTGTAGGCTACACATTTTACAAAACCTTCCAATCCCCTCAGGAATCACCAGTCACATTTGAATGAGAAATGGCCCAGGACCACCAGCGACCTAAAGGGAGCACTGACACACAAACGCTCAAGCTCGCACACGCGCACACGGTGTTACAAGCAGTGAGAATCCCCATGGCAGTAAATCACCAGTCACTGTGACTCCTCACCAGTAGGCTACAGTATATATCTGTTACAGGACCTCTCATTAGGCTACAGTATATATATGTTACAGGGCCTCTCATTAGGCTACAGTATATATCTGTTTCAGGACCTCTCATTAGGCAACAGTATATATCTGTTACAGGACCTCTCATTAGGCTACAGTATATATCTGTTACAGGACCTCTCAAAGCTACAGTATATATCTGTTACAGGACCTCTCATTAGGCTACAGTATATATCTGTTACAGGACCTCTCATTTGGCTACAGTATATATCTGTTACAGGACCTCTCATTTGGCTACAGTATATATCTGTTACAGGACCTCTCATTAGGCTACAGTATATATCTGTTACAGGACCTCTCATTTGGCTACAGTATATATCTGTTACAGGACCTCTCATTAGGATACAGTATATATCTGTTACAGGACCTCTCATTTGGCTACAGTATATATCTGTTACAGGACCTCTCATTAGACTACAGTATATATCTGTTACAGGACCTCTCATTTGGCTACAGTATATATCTGTTACAGGACCTCTCATTAGACTACAGTATATATCTGTTACAGGACCTCTCATTAGGCTACAGTATATATCTGTTACAGGACCTCTCAAAGCTACAGTATATATCTGTTACAGGACCTCTCAAAGCTACAGTATATATCTGTTACAGGACCTCTAATTAGACTACAGTATATATCTGTTACAGGACCGCTCATTAGAATACAGTATATATCTGTTACAGGACCTCTCATTTGGCTACAGTATATATCTGTTACAGGACCTCTCATTAGGCTACAGTATATATCTGTTACAGGACCTCTCAAAGCTACAGTATATATCTGTTACAGGACCTCTCATTAGGCTACAGTATATATCTGTTACAGGACCTCTCATTTGGCTACAGTATATATCTGTTACAGGACCTCTCATTTGGCTACAGTATATATCTGTTACAGGACCTCTCATTAGGCTACAGTATATATCTGTTACAGGACCTCTCATTTGGCTACAGTATATATCTGTTACAGGACCTCTCATTAGGATACAGTATATATCTGTTACAGGACCTCTCATTTGGCTACAGTATATATCTGTTACAGGACCTCTCATTAGACTACAGTATATATCTGTTACAGGACCTCTCATTTGGCTACAGTATATATCTGTTACAGGACCTCTCATTAGACTACAGTATATATCTGTTACAGGACCTCTCATTAGGCTACAGTATATATCTGTTACAGGACCTCTCAAAGCTACAGTATATATCTGTTACAGGACCTCTCAAAGCTACAGTATATATCTGTTACAGGACCTCTAATTAGACTACAGTATATATCTGTTACAGGACCTCTCATTAGAATACAGTATATATCTGTTACAGGACCTCTCATTTGGCTACAGTATATATCTGTTACAGGACCTCTCATTAGACTACAGTATATATCTGTTACAGGAACTCTCATTAGGCTACAGTATATATCTGTTACAGGACCTCTCAAAGCTACAGTATATATCTGTTACAGGACCTCTCAAAGCTACAGTATATATCTGTTACAGGACCTCTAATTAGACTACAGTATATATCTGTTACAGGACCTCTCATTAGAATACAGTATATATCTGTTACAGGACCTCTCATTAGACTACAGCAGTGTCATATATACACTACCGTTCAAAGTTTGGGGTCACTTAGAAATGTCCTTGTTTTTGAAAGAAAAGCAATTTCTTTGTCCATTAAAATAACATCAAGTTGATCATAAATTCAGTGTAGACATTGTTAATGTTGTAAATGACTATTGTAGCTGGAAACGGTCCATTTTTTAAAATGGAAGATCTACATAGGCGTACAGAGTCCCATTATCAGCAACCATCACTCCTGTGTTCCAATGGCACGTTTGTAACGTTCGTCGTTGGGAGAAAGAGAGGAGGACCAATGCGCAGCGCGGTAAGTGTTCATAGCTTTTAATGATGTACTAGAACACCGAACAAAACAATAAATTACAAACGAACAGTCACGTAAGGTGAAAGATAAAAACAGTAAACAGGC
>NW_027257933.1:245000-332500 GCF_045791955.1 Oncorhynchus clarkii lewisi | reverse complement strand
CACACACACACACACACACACACACACACACACACACACACACACACACACACACACACACACTCTTAATGGGCACCTTATTCCCTATGGCAGGGTTCCCCAACTGGCGGCCCCACAGGCGAATTTGGCCCGTAGCAAATTTTATTTGGCCTGCCAATACTTTAAAAACACCAGCAAATCTGCTCCAAGTTATTTACATTTTGGACCTCTGTTTTAAAATATTCCCACGGATAATAGAGAGACGTGTGATTGGATACAAATGCAAGCAAGGTTTGAAATTATTATGTTTTAGTCAATTTGCATTCTACAACAAATTATTAGTAATTATGTTCCGGCCCCCTGACCACCCCCCCCCCCCCCCCCTCATGACTGAATCTAGTTAAAGATCTCAGCCCTATGGAATGCATTACTTTAGACCAGGGCAATATTATAATATCATTATTACCATGTTATAATTATCATGTTATTATCATTGGGTTATTATTGGCATGTTATTATTATAAGGCTATTACTATCATTTTATTATCATAGGGTTATTATTACTGTGTTATTATCATAGGGTTATTATTACCGTGTTATTATCATAGGGTTATTATTACCGTGTTATTATCATAGGGTTATTATTACCGTGTTATTATCATAGGGTTATTATCGTTGTGATATTATCATCTGGTTATTAGTATCGTGTCATTATCATCATGTTATTATCATCAGGTTGTTATGATGGCACTATTATAATTTGGTTATTATTATCATGTTATTTTCATAAGGTTATTATTTTCATGTAATTATTATTATCATGTTATTATCAGCATGTTACTCCCATCATGTTATTATCATGTTATTATCATCATGTTATTATCATCATGTTATTATCATCGTTGTATTATTATTATGACATTATCATCATGTTATTATCATAATGTTATTATCATCGTTGTATTATTATTATGTCATTATCATCATGTCATTATCATCATGTTATTATCATCATGTTATTATCATCGTTGTATTATTATTATGTCATTATCATCATGTAATTATTACCATGTTATTAATATCAGATTATTATGATCATTAAATAATGATCATGCTATTATCATCATGGTATTATTATCATGCTATTATCATCATGGTATTATTATCATGCTATTATCATCATGGTATTATTATCATGCTATTATCATCATGGTATTATTATCATGCTATTATCATCATGGTATTATTATCATGGTGTTATTATCATGCTATTATCATCATGGTATTATTATCATGGTATTATTATCATGTTATTATCATCATGGTATTATTATCATGCTATTATCATCATGGTATTATTATCATGCTATTATCATCATGGTATTATTATCATGGTGTTATTATCATGCTATTATCATCATGGTATTATTATCATGCTATTATCATCATGGTATTATTATCATGCTATTATCATCATGGTATTATTATCATGCTATTATCATCATGGTATTATTATCATGCTATTATCATCATGGTATTATTATCATGCTATTATCATCATGGTATTATTATCATGCTATTATCATCATGGTATTATTATCATGCTATTATCATCATGGTATTATTATCATGGTGTTATTATCATGCTATTATCATCATGGTATTATTATCATGGTATTATTATCATGCTATTATCATCATGGTATTATTATCATGCTATTATCATCATGGTATTATTATCATGCTATTATCATCAAAAGTAGTGCACTACAATTGTGCTCTAGGCACTACCATACTATACTAGATACAAGACTGGTATATGATACTAGACTGGTATATTATAACCAATGAAGTGATACAAGACTGGTATATTTTAACCAATTACATGATATTAGACTGGTATATTTTAACCAATTACCTAGTACTAGACTGGTATATTATAACCAATTACATGATATTAGACTGGTGTATTTTAACCAATTACCTAATACTAGACTGGTATATTATAACCAATTACATGATATTAGACTGGTGTATTTTAACCAATTACCTAATACTAGACTGGTATATTATAACCAATTACATGATATTAGACTGGTATATTTGAACCAATGACATAATACTAGACTGGTATATTCTAACCAATGACATAATACTAGACTGGCATAGCATGACTTTCTGGATCAAACAGTGAGAGAACTAAACCAACTGAATCGAAATGAGAGCAATCACACAACACGAAGGAACAAACATTGTGTGTGTGTGCCTGTGTGTGTGTGTGTGTGTGTGTGTGACTAATTAGACAACATTGTTTGAGATTAGTGCACGGTCGGTCAGTGGATAGAGCTGATGAGAGGTACATCCTGTTCCTGTTCAGAGAGGAAGACACTAATTGGAGAGGCAGGTAGCCTAGTGGTTAGAGCGTTGGGCCAGTAACCGAAAGGTTGCTGAATCGAATCCCTGAGCTGACCAATGTAAAAATCTGGTGTTCTGCCCCTGAACAAGGCAGTTAAGCCACTGTTCCCCGGTAGGCTGTCTTTGTAAATAAGAATTTGTTCTTAAGTGACTTGCCTAGTTAAATGAAAATCATCAAACAGGCAAAGCATGTGGCAAGGCTTTGCAAACTATCACTGATTACAATGGGTAACCCAGCTGCTACCTGCCCAGTGTTGTGACCAGATGACCTATTAAGACCTTTAAACAGGTTAACAGTAATAGGGTCAGACAAAATCCCCGGAAGTATAATCAGAGCATGTGCCATTTTCATCCTCTCCCTGACCCAGTCTGTAAAACCTACTTGTTTCAAGCAGACTACCCTAGTCCCTTTGCCCAAGAACACCAAGGTAACCTGTCAAAATGACTATCACCCCGTAGCAATGAAATGCTTTGAAAGGCTGGTCATGGCTCACCTCAACACCATATCATCCCAGACACCCATCTCTATTGCCCTCCACGCTGCCCTCTCCCACCTGGAGAAGAGGAACACCTACGTGAGAATGCTGTTCATTGACTACAGGACAGCGTTCAACATCATATTGCTCTATGAGCTCATCACTAATCAAAGGACCCTGGGACTGAACACTTGCATCTACCTTCACCCCCCCCCCCCCAGATGGTGAAGGTAGATAACATCAGATCTGCCAGTTCCGCTGACCCTTAACAGGGGTACATGCTTAGTCCCCTCCTGTCCTCCCTGTTCATCCACAATTACTTGGCCACGTGTGACTCCAACACCATCTTTAAGTTCGCCGGCGACACAACGATGGTATGCCTGATCACTGATGACGTTGAGACAGCCTATAGGGAGGAGGTCAGAGACCTGGCTGTGTGGTGTCAGGACAACAAGCTCTCCCTCAACGTCAGCAAAACAAAGGAGATGATCGTGGATTACAGGAAACAGAGGGCTGAGCATGCCCCAAATCACATCGACGGGGCTGTAGTGGAGCGGGTCGAGAACTTCAAGTTCCTCTATGTCAACATCACTAAGGATTTATCATGGTCTACACACCAACACAGTCGTGAAGAGGGCACGACCACGCCTATTCCTCCTCAGGAGACTGAAAAGATCTGGCATGGGTCCCCAGATCCTCAAAAAGTTATACAGCTGCACCATCGAGAGCATCCTGACGGGTTGCATCACTGCCTGGTAGGGCAACTGCTCGACCTCTGACCGCAAGGCACTACAGAGGGTAGTGCGTTCGGCCCAGTACATCACTGGGGCCAAGCTTCCTACCATCCAGGATCTCTATACCAGGCGGCGTCAGAGGAAGGCCCTAAAAATTGTCAAAGACTCCGGCCTCCCAAGTCATAGACTGTTCTCTCTGCTACCGCATGGCAAGCAGTACCGATGGAACCAACAGGACCCTGAACAGCTTCTAACTCCTAACTATAAGACTTCTAAGTAGATGGTTAGATAGTTAACCAAATAGCTACCCTGGACTATCTACATTGACCCTTTTTGTTCTTAGTTATGTGTAAATATCTACCTCCATTACCTCATACGCCTCATTACCTCATACGCCTCATTACCTCATACGCACATTGACTTGGTACTGGTACTACGTGGATATAGCCAAGGTATCGTTACTCATTATGTATCAATTATATACTTTTATAATTTTTTTATTTTATTTTTTTATTTCACCTTTATTTAACCAGGTAGGCTAGTTGAGAACAAGTTCTCATTTGCAACTGCGACCTGGCCAAGATAAAGCATAGCAGTGTGAACAGACAACACAGAGTTACACATGGAGTAAACAATTAACAAGTCAATAAGGAAAAAGAAGAGAGTCTACATACATTGTATTAAGTGTTTTACTTTTCTATTAATTCTCTATTTTCTCTTTCTCTACAATGTTGGGACGGGCCGGCAAATAAGCATTTCACTGATATCTATTGTTTACGAAGCATGTGACAAATAACATGTGGTTTGATTTGACACACACAAACATACATCCAAATCATACAAACATCTGCATGTGCACTAATCACACCCACATGCACGAAGCAACCACACACACAAAGGGACACACACACACCTCCCTGTGGTGGACAGAACAGTAGCAGGTGCTAGAGAATCATCGGCTAGTGCGACTGAATGACTGACAACTCTAGCTGGACGCAGATGGGAATCACACACACATGAACGCATGCACGCAAACACAAACACACACACACACACACACACACACACACACACACACACACACACACACACACGCACAGACACACACACACGCACAGACACACACAAACACACACACACACACAATGTGAGAGAATATGAGAATGATCATCTAACTGGACACAGATGGGGGTCTGGCAGCAGTCTCCAGGCCCGTTTGGAAAAATTCCTCCGATCCACTGGTCCAGAGTCAGATTACATCCCTAATGGGACAAGGATTAAGAGTCGGGTATTCTGATCCTAGATCTGTGGTTAGGTAACAATGTCCACTTCAGCGATAGTAGAAAACAACAGATTATATAATTCAACAACAATTTTTTAAATCCGAAAAAATGTGAGATAATTTTTTATTATAACCTGTGGAGTGTTTTAGACTGAATTGATGAACGACATGATGTAATAATGTAATTAGGTTGAAGTACGTTAGGGCTTTGGAGGGCTGTGGGATTCACCTGGGGTGAATCTCAAATGGTACTCTATAGCCTATTTAGTACACTACTTTAGACCAGGCCCCAATATAATGTATGTAGGGAAAAGGGAATATAACGTATATAGAGAATAGCGAATATACTGTATGTAGGAATATACTGTATATAGGGAATATACTGTATATAGGGAATATAATGTATATAGGGAATAGGGAATATACTGTATATAGGGAATATACTGTATATAGGGAATAGGGAATATAATGTATATAGGGAATAGGGAATGTACTGTAAATAGGGAATATACTGTATATAGGGAATAGGGAATATAATGTATATAGGGAATATACTGTATATAGGGAATAGGGAATATAATGTATATAGGGAATAGGGAATATACTGTATATAGGGAATATACTGTATATAGGGAATAGGGAATATAATGTATATAGGGAATATACTGTATATAGGGAATAGGGAATATAATGTATATAGGGAATAGGGAATATACTGTATATAGGGAATATACTGTATATAGGGAATAGGGAATATAATGTATATAGGGAATATACTGTATATAGGGAATATACTGTATATAGGGAATAGGGAATATAATGTATATAGGGAATATACTGTATATAGGGAATATAATGTATATAGGGAATATACTGTATATAGGGAATATAATGTATATAGGGAATAGGGAATATAATGTATATAGGGAATATACTGTATATAGGGAATAGGGAATATAATGTATATAGGGAATATACTGTATATAGGGAATATACTGTATATAGGGAATAGGGAATATAATGTATATAGGGAATAGGGAATATAATGTATATAGGGAATAGGGAATGTACTGTAAATAGGGAATATACTGTATATAGGGAATAGGGAATATAATGTATATAGGGAATATACTGTATATAGGGAATAGGGAATATAATGTATATAGGGAATAGGGAATATACTGTATATAGGGAATATACTGTATATAGGGAATAGGGAATATAATGTATATAGGGAATATACTGTATATAGGGAATAGGGAATATAATGTATATAGGGAATAGGGAATATACTGTATATAGGGAATATACTGTATATAGGGAATAGGGAATATAATGTATATAGGGAATATACTGTATATAGGGAATATACTGTATATAGGGAATAGGGAATATAATGTATATAGGGAATATACTGTATATAGGGAATATAATGTATATAGGGAATATACTGTATATAGGGAATATAATGTATATAGGGAATAGGGAATATAATGTATATAGGGAATATACTGTATATAGGGAATAGGGAATATAATGTATATAGGGAATAGGGAATATAAGGTATATAGGGAATATACTGTATATAGGGAATAGGGAATATAATGTATATAGGGAATAGGGAATGTACTGTATATAGGGAATATACTGTATATAGGGAATAGAGAATATAATGTATATAGGGAATATACTGTATATAGGGAATATAATGTATATAGGGAATAGGGAATATACTGTACATAGGGAATAGGGCATATTTAATATACTGTATATAGGGAATAGGGAATGTACTGTAAATAGGGAATATACTGTATATAGGGAATAGGGAATATAATGTATATAGGGAGTAGGGTATATACTGCATATAGGGAATAGGGAATATAATGTATATAGGGAATAGGGAATATACTGTACATAGTGAATAGGGAATATTGAATATACTGTATATAGGGAGTAGGGTATATACTGTATATAGGGAATATAATGTGTGTAGGGAATAAACTGTATATTTTGAAAATACTGTAAATAGGGAGTAGGTTATATACTGTATATAGGGAATAGGGAAAATTGACTGTACATACACACACACATATTTGCATGAGAACGAGCTAGCCTACGCACGCACGCACGCACGCACGCACGCACGCACGCACGCACACACACACACACACACACACACACACACACACACACACACACACACACACACACACACACGCATGAGAGTGAGCTAGCATACACACACACACGAATGCGCACACACGTTTACAGAGACACACACGTGTTCACTAACACAGTCGTCACCACAGACACACACAACACACCATCTCAGACTTCTACACTGTCTCTCCCTATGGCAGTGGGGAGTTGGAGAGCGAGAGAGACAAGAAAGAGAGAGACAAGAGGGAAAGAGAGACAGAGATATAAATAGAGAGAGAGTGAGAGAGCTAACTAGATAGATAGATAGAGATCTGTGATTATGACAATGTGATGATCATGATTTTCCGCCCCAGTTGGGATCCCGGGAGCAGCTGCGTGCGCTCCGGCGTTCCCAGCTTTCCAATAGACGTTCCGACTGGAACCGGTTGATAACTAATGATTCGGAAAGGAAGGAATACTGGCAGGCCTGCTGACCAGCACATGCTGAGGGGCAAGAGGGACAGACAGGGAGAAAGAGAGGGACAGACAGGGAGAGAGAGGGAGATGTAGACGAGGTAGAGAGATGTAGATGAGGGAGAGAGAGGGAGATGTAGACGAGGTAGAGAGATGTAGATGTAGAATAGGGAAGGAAGGGATGGAAACGAGGGAGGGAGTGGAGGGGAGGGAGATAGATGGTAGAGAGAGGGAGAGAGAGGGAGGGAGAGGGAGAGAGAGGGAGGGAGAGAGAGAGGGGGTAGATGGTAGAGAGAGGGAGAGAGAGAGAGAGGGATATGGAGAGGTGGTAGAGGGAAAGAGAGGGAGAGAGAGAGAGAGAGAGAGAGAGAGAGAGAGAGAGAGAGAGAGATAGATAGAAACGGGATATGGAGAGGTGGTAGAGGGAGAGAGAGGGATGTAGATGAGGGAAGGAAGGGATGGGAAGGATGGAGTGAGAGGTCAGGGAAAGTAGAGAGAGGGAGAGTGAGGGAGGGAGAGGGAGAGAGAGGGAGGGAGAGAGAGAGGGGGTAGATGGTAGAGAGAGGGAGAGAGAGAGAGCGGGATATGGAGAGGTGGTAGAGGGAGAGAGAGAGAGAGAGAGAAAGAGGGATATGGAGAGGTGGTAGAGGGAAAGAGAGAGAGAGAGAGGGATATGGAGAGGTGGTAGAGGGAAAGAGAGAAGAGAGAGAGAGAGAGAGGGATATGGAGAGGTGGTAGAGGGAGGGAGAGAGAGGGATGTAGATGAGGGGAGGAAGGGATGGGAAGGAAGGATGGAGTGAGAGGCCAGGGAAAGTAGAGAGAGGGAGAGTGAGGGGATATGGAGAGGTGGTGGAGGGAGGGAGAAGGAGGAGAGTGGGCTGCCCCCAGAACACAATGAGATTTAACATAGAAACATTCTCATATTGTCAGTATCTAACATGTCTGTCAGTTCGTCGTGATTAAACAGTGTCGTTTGAAACCATACTATGTTTGTGTGATAGTGTTAACGTAGTCAATGTAGCTGTCAATCCATAAGCATCATTCCATATGTGTAAGTCACATGTGTAGCTCATGACAATTACAGACGAAAAACAGACACTCTCATACTGTCGAGACAGTTGTCATTAGGTTTTCATGCAGTTGTTACATGGGGAATGTTTGAATTGACAACTATTGATATCATCTTGGATTCAAAGAATAGAATGGATCTTTATTAGACATTTAGGTGTAAATTCTTCTACAACATTACAGTACGACAGTAGGGTTACAACAATACAACTGTAATACGGTGATGTTTGCTGCAAGGTGGGCACTATGTGAGGTCAGGAGGCTACTGTTTCTGCTGTTATGTAAGTCTGTCTCTTTGAGCCTTCTCTTCCCCTGTTCTTCTCTCATTGAAGCTGTCACAAAGAAACTATCTGGATTTAGACAGGGCCTGAATCACAAAGACAAGTTCCCTGCACCTCTCACACACACACACACACACACACACACACACACACACACAACCACAAACACAACCACAAACACACACACACACACACACACACACACACACACACACACACACACACAACCACAACCACAAACACACACACACACACACACACAACCACACACACACACACAAACACACACAAACACACACACACAAGCTGTACACTTCGCTTAACACACCCACACAGAGAGAGAGATGGATGTACACACACACACACACACACACACACACACACACACACACACACACACACACACGCTGATAACACTCCGTTTAACACACCCACACAGAGAGAGAGATGGATGTACACACACATCTTTATTTCCACCCAGGAAGCGGTGTGTAGGGGTTAGAGAGTGGTGGTGGTGGTGGTGTTTGAAGCAGCACTACTATCCTCAGGGTGGTGGAGCTGTGAACCTGTACAATACAGTTGATAGGAACTCAACATTCTGTAGCCATACAAATATCACTCCTCCACACATGCTACACTGCAGGCCTGGTGCTACTACAGTAGGTGAGCAGGCTTTTACTACCGGCTGCCTGACTACCGGCTGTCTGACTACCGGCTGTCTGACTACCGGCTGTCTGACTACCGGCTGTCTGACTACCGGCTGTCTAGCTACCGGCTGTCTGACTACCGGCTGTCTGACTACCGGCTGTCTGACTACCGGCTGTCTGACTACCGGCTGCCTGATTATCGGCTGTCTGACTACCGGCTGTCTGACTACCGGCTGTCTGACTACCGGCTGCCTGATTATCGGCTGTCTGACTACCGGCTGTCTGGCTACCGGCTGCCTGACTACCGGCTGTCTGACTACCGGCTGTCTGACTACCGGCTGTCTGACTACCGTCTGTCTGACTACCGGCTGCCTGATTATCGGCTGCCTGACTACCGGCTGCCTGACTACCGGCTGTCTGACTACCGGCTGTCTGACTACCAGCGTATACATTACAAACACTGACATAAGCGAGTGGAAACTGACAGTGTACAGATGGGGGGAGGGGGGTAAAACTAAACCCTGCTGTGCCAACAATGGTTACTAATTATCGCCGACCACTCCTTCTCTGTCTGGCTCTCGCTCTTAACGACTGTTCAAACGAGGGGAGGATTAACGGGAAAAGGGTTCCGAGAGGTTTCAGGAAGTTAGTCATCATTAAATGTGCGATAGAATGAACGGGGCAGAGCTCAGATAGACGTCCACGTTGCTCTATCCTTTTGATCTTTTGATGTGTCAGAATTATGGACGGCAATCTCATGTTAACCTTTTATAATGGGTAGAAATACACTATGATGGCTTATTTTGAGTTGTGCTTTTTGGGGGTAACTTTAATTGTCATGTGTTTGAGTTGTTCTTTTTGGGGGTAACTTTAATCGTCATGTGTTTGACTTGTGCCTTTTGGGGGTAACTTTAATCGTCATGTGTTTGAGTTGTGCTTTTTTTAGATGTTATGTGACAGAGTTAAGAAAGAACAGTAAACTCACTCCACAACTTGACATTTCCTGGATGGAGATAAAATGAGATATTTTTCAGTAGCTCAAACAGTTGGTACTCTATGTAGTCAAGCAGTGTGAACAGAGGATGGCAGGTTTGAATTCCAGACAGAGACAGGGACAGGGACAGGGACAGGGACAGGGACGGGGACAGGGACAGGGACAGGGACAGGGACAGGGACAGGGACAAGGACAAGGACAAGGACAAGGATGGGGACCATGGCGGAAGCTAAACTACTAGCAGCACACTGACATCCATTTCAGTTAGAGAGATCAAATGTGGAGTAGTAGTTTTTAGACGGTACCCAAGAGAGAAAGTCTGTGGTTATATTTTACTGAAAGAAAAATAGCTAAATGTGTAAATGTAATGTAGCAGGTTTGACAGAATTGAGCCTTAAATAAACACGTAGATTCCAAAAGAAAACAAAGATACCAGGTCTTCCCTCTTCACAAGGTCAAAGGTTAACCTTAACATATGGAAATACTGAACATGCCATGTGCTGTCTTGCTATGACCTACTAAAGCACTATGTTGGAGGAAAATCGGTGGAAGTTAAATAGGCCAAGTAGTGGTAGTGGTACCGTAGTGTCTTCACAACACCATCCATTATTGAGAGAGAGAGACTCTCCTCCTGGTTAGTAACACTTCACTGGGCCCTAGTGATAGCAATTACATTACACACACACACTCACCTATGGGCATACACACCCCCTTAGTTCATAGACATACAAGTGCATTCTTAGAGCCTACACCCATGTGGACCAGAGACGAAGGAACAGATGAGGTAGGTGTTGTACTGGGTGCTAATGGGAACGCCCTCACGGATCTCTCTCTCTCTCTCTCTCTCTCTCTCTCTCTCTCAGGAAAAGTCTGAAATCCTCAGAAAGTCTTGGAGAAGGAAGGTGTTATGGGGATTTGAGATGTCACCATACAGGAAGCCTGTTTCTGATGCTTTCCTCGTGTCTCTGTGTGTGTTTGTGTGTGTGTGTGTGTGTGTGTGTGTGTGTGTGTGTGTGTGTGTGTATGAGTGTGGCACAGCCAGACAAGTGGACTGGGAACACAGTAAAAGATTCAGAGTGTTGAATAATGAATGGGTCCATTTGCACCGTAGCTTCACTTCTATACAGTGTCAGTAAGTCAAGGTCACCGCTGCAGATGTGACGAAGAAAAACTACAGGCCTCAAGTCAAACACGGCACTTTGGAATCCACATGAGCAATCAGAAGTCACATGGAAGTATAATCACACACACACACACACACACACACACACACACACACACACACACACACACACACACACACACATACACACACACACACCACCCTAGAGGACTGCTCCAACGTAGGGAAGAAGAGAGAAGAGAGTCCTGGGGAGTGATTTGACATTCCCCTGAAGAAGAGAAGAAGAGATTAGTTTGAATATTTACCTTCTTTTATCCCTCTCTCCTCTCTAATCTGTGTGAAGTGTGTTCTCTCTCCACAGGGTTCATGTGTTCATGTGTGTGTGTGTGTGTGTGTGTGTGTGTGTGTGTGTCTTGTGTTTTCCACATTACCAACAGCGTACTTTTCCTTCCCTTCTCAGACACTTTATTCATTGCATTCATACTCCTCCCATCTATTTACAACAAAATAAAGAATTCTCCCTCTACACTATCTTCACTTCAGCAGCTTGCCAACAAACGTGCCACAGCAAAAAATTATTATTTATCACCATAAAATAGTGGGGGCTCCTCAGAGGAGGAAGCGGAGGACCATCCTCCTCAGTGAATTTCATAAAAATTTAAATAGTGAAACATTAAAAAAGTTATCCTTTTTAGATGAAACGATAGTAAATATATTCACTTACCCAAATAATTGATTAAAACACACTATTTTACAATGAAGGTCTACAGTAGCCTCAACATCATTCTGAAGAGTAGCACCATAGTGTAGCCGGAGGACAGCTAGCCTCCGTCCTCCTCTGGGTACATTGACTTCAATACAAAAACTAGGAGGCTCATGGTTCTGACCCCCTTCCTTAGACTTACACAGTAATTATGACAACTTCCGGAGGACATCCTCCAACCTATCAGAGCTCTTGCAGCATGAACTGACATGTCGTCCACTCAATCAAAGGAACAGAGAATTAATCTGAAAGTAGAAAGTACTGAAAGTATAAGCTACAGATAGCCAGCACTGCAGTGCAGAACATGTCAGAGAAAGACAATAGTTGAACAGTTTTGAACAATGTATTTCCAAAATGAAGGACAAGAAGAGAGAGAGAGAGAGAGAGAGAGAGAGAGAGAGAGAGAGATGGAGAGAAAGAGAGAGAGAGAGAGAGAGAGAGAGAGAGAGAGAGATGGAGAGAGAGAGAGAGAGAGAGAGAGAGAGAGAGAGAGAGAGAGAGAGAGAGAGAGAGATATTTTGTGGGATATCTTTTTTTCACTTTCTTAGCTAGCTAGTTCAGTCTACTCAAACACCCGGCTCAACCAGAGAGAGATGCTATGTTAGCTAACTTGCTATGGATATCCAACACTGGAACTCTTCCAAGTCAAGTTAAGATTTTGGTTTTATTAATTATATATCCAACGGGGCCCACAAGTGTAACTGCTTACTGACTGTACACTGAGCTGCATGAATTGTAGCAGGTTTACTAACACGTTAGTTCTAGTAGCTATGTCGACTATGACGTGACAACGATGTAGGCTGTGTGCAGCGGTAATGAATGAAAACTCTGTATGTATGTAGCTGCTATGAATGAAAACTCTGTATGTAGCTGCTATGAATGAAAACTCTGTTTGTATGTAGCTGCTATGAATGAAAACTCTGTATGTAGCTGCTATGAATGAAAACTCTGTTTGTATGTAGCTGCTATGAACGAAAACTCTGTATGTAGCTGCTATGAATGAATACTCTGTTTATATGTAGCTGCTTACTCAAATTCCAAGATGGCGTAGCAGTCAGACGTCTTTATCCTGCCGTGTCCCTTGTATATATCTTTTTACATATTTTTCTTCTAATATCTTTTTAATATATTTTCCTAATATATTTACTTCGGACCTGGAATCCCTCACCTGCAGTACTGTCTGTTGTAAACTGTCATTCATAGGCTAGGTTGTATCAACGTCACGATGGGTATAGGGAACATTAGAGCATCATGTAGTAGCCTGAACCTATCACTGTTACATTGAACTGGGTGAATGGAATATGAATGACAGTCATCCATCATGATATAATAGAAATAAGGCCATGCTCATTAAAAAAAAAATCATCCTCCCTCATCTGAAACGGCAGCGACCTCCACCACTATGAATATAAGTGGGATTATTACACGGAACCCTTGATGTTGTTGTTCAGGTTTCTTCATTCCCTGGCTTTTTATTAAGCCCTATGCAATGTGATTATCTTGTTTTGTCACAGTCACAGCATCGTACATTTACTAGGGGTACTTATGAACACACACACACACACACACACACACACACACACACACACACACACACACACACACACACACACACACACACACACACACACACACACAAACAGTGAAAGAGAAAGACGAGAGTCAAAGCTGTCCTCCTCCTAACTCTTCTTATATTGTACGCCCTTTCCTTCTATATCCCCTTTCTACTACCTCCTCCCTTTCCTTCTATACCCTTTCTACTACCTCCTCCCTTTCCTTCTATACCCTTTCTACTACCTCCTCCCTTTCCTTCTATACCCTTTCTACTACCTCCTCCCTTTCCTTCTATACCCTTTCTACTACCTCCTCCCTTTCCTTCTATACCCTTTCTACTACCTCCTCCCTTTCCTTCTATACCCTTTCTACTACCTCCTCCCTTTCCTTCTATACCCTTTCTACTACCTCCTCCCTTTCCTTCTATATCCCCTTTCTACTACCTCCTCCCTTTCCTTCTATACCCTTTCTACTACCTCCTCCCTTTCCTTCTATACCCTTTCTACTACCTCCTCCCTTTCCTTCTATACCCTTTCTACTACCTCCTCCCTTTCCTTCTATACCCTTTCTACTACCTCCTCCCTTTCCTTCTATACCCTTTCTACTACCTCCTCCCTTTCCTTCTATACCCTTTCTACTACCTCCTCCCTTTCCTTCTATACCCTTTCTACTACCTCCTCCCTTTCCTTCTATATCCCCTTTCTACTACCTCCTCCCTTTCCTTCTATACCCTTTCTACTACCTCCTCCCTTTCCTTCTATATACCCTTTCTACTACCTCCTCCCTTTCCTTCTATACCCTATCTACTACCTCCTCCCTTTCCTTCTATACCCTATCTACTACCTCCTCCCTTTCCTTCTATACCCTTTCTACTACCTCCTCCCTTTCCTTCTATATACCCTTTCTACTACCTCCTCCCTTTCCTTCTATACCCTTTCTACTACCTCCTCCCTTTCCTTCTATATCCCCTTTCTACTACCTCCTCCCTTTCCTTCTATACCCTATCTACTACCTCCTCCCTTTCCTTCTATATACCCTTTCTACTACCTCCTCCCTTTCCTTCTATACCCTTTCTACTACCTCCTCCCTTTCCTTCTATATCCTTTCTATTACCCTCTCCCTTTCCTTCTATACCCTATCTACTACCTCCTCCCTTTCCTTCTATACCCTTTCTACTACCTCCTCCCTTTCCTTCTATACCCTTTCTACTACCTCCTCCCTTTCCTTCTATATCCCCTTTCTACTACCTCCTCCCTTTCCTTCTATACCCTATCTACTACCTCCTCCCTTTCCTTCTATATCCCCTTTCTACTACCTCCTCCCTTTCCTTCTATACCCTATCTACTACCTCCTCCCTTTCCTTCTATACCCTTTCTACTACCTCCTCCCTTTCCTTCTATATCCCCTTTCTACTACCTCCTCCCTTTCCTTCTATACCCTATCTACTACCTCCTCCCTTTCCTTCTATACCCTTTCTACTACCTCCTCCCTTTCCTTCTATACCCCCTTTCTGCTACCTCCTCCCTTTCCTTCTATACCCTATCTACTACCTCCTCCCTTTCCTTCTATACCCTTTCTACTACCTCCTCCCTTTCCTTCTATATCCCCTTTCTACTACCTCCTCCCTTTCCTTCTATACCCTATCTACTACCTCCTCCCTTTCCTTCTATACCCTTTCTACTACCTCCTCCCTTTCCTTCTATACCCTATCTACTACCTCCTCCCTTTCCTTCTATACCCTTTCTACTACCTCCTCCCTTTCCTTCTATACTCTTTCTACTACCTCCTCCCTTTCCTTCTATACCCTTTCTACTACCTCCTCCCTTTCCTTCTATACCCTTTCTACTACCTCCTCACTTTCCTTCTATACCCCCTTTCTACTACCTCCTCCCTTTCCTTCTATACCCTTTCTACTACCTCCTCCCTTTCCTTCTATATACCCTTTCTACTACCTCCTCCCTTTCCTTCTATATCCCCTTTCAACTACCTCCTCCCTTTCCTTCTTATCCCCTTTCTACTACCTCCTCCCTTTCCTTCTATACTCTTTCTACTACCTCCTCCCTTTCCTTCTATATACCCTTTCTACTACCTCCTCCCTTTCCTTCTATATCCCCTTTCTACTACCTCCTCCCTTTCCTTCTATATCCCCTTTCTACTACCTCCTCCCTTTCCTTCTATATACCCTTTCTACTACCTCCTCCCTTTCCTTCTATATCCCCTTTCTACTACCTCCTCCCTTTCCTTCTATATCCCCTATCTACTACCTCCTCCCTTTCCTTCTATACCCTATCTACTACCTCCTCCTTTTCCTTCTATATCCCCTTTCTACTACCTCCTCCCTTTCCTTCTATATCCCCTTTCTACTACCTCCTCCCTTTCCTTCTATATCCCCTTTCTACTACCTCCTCCCTTTCCTTCTATACCCTATCTACTACCTCCTCCCTTTCCTTCTATATCCCCTTTCTACTACCTCCTCCCTTTCCTTCTATACCCTTTCTACTACCTCCTCCCTTTCCTTCTATATCCCCTTTCTACTACCTCCTCCCTTTCCTTCTATACCCTTTCTACTACCTCCTCCCTTTCCTTCTATATCCCCTTTCTACTACCTCCTCCCTTTCCTTCTATACCCTTTCTACTACCTCCTCCCTTTCCTTCTATACCCTTTCTACTACCTCCTCCCTTTCCTTCTATACTCTTTCTACTACCTCCTCCCTTTCCTTCTCTACCCTATCTACCACCTCCTCCCTTTCTTTCTATATACCCTATCTACTACATCCTCCCTTTCCTTCTCTACCCTATCTACTACCTCCTCCCTTTCCTTCTATACCCTTTCTACTACCTCCTCCCTTTCCTTCTATACCCTTTCTACTACCTCCTCCCTTTCCTTCTATATACCCTATCTACTACCTCCTCCCTTTCCTTCTATACCCTTTCTACTACCTCCTCCCTTTCCTTCTATATACCCTTTCTACTACATCCTCCCTTTCCTTCTATATACCCTATCTACTACCTCCTCCCTTTCCTTCTATACCCTTTCTACTACCTCCTCCCATTCCTTCTATACCCTTTCTACTACCTCCTCCCTTTCCTTCTATATACCCTATCTACTACCTCCTCCCTTTCCTTCTATATACCCTTTCTACTACCTCCTCCCTTTCCTTCTATACCCTTTCTACTACCTCCTCCCTTTCCTTCTATATACCCTATCTACTACCTCCTCCCTTTCCTTCTATATCCCCTTTCTACTACCTCCTCCCTTTCCTTCTATATACCCTTTCTACTACCTCCTCCCTTTCCTTCTATATCCCCTTTCTACTACCTCCTCCATTTCCTTCTATATCCTCTTTCTACTACCTCCTCCATTTCCTTCTATACCCGTTCTACTACCTCCTCCATTTCCTTCTATATACCCTTTCTACTACCTCCTCCCTTTCCTTCTCCAATGTCCTTTACGTTCTGTGATTTTTTTGTTTTCCTGTATAGTAGCATAGTAGCCCCTCCCCCCCGAAGCATAGTCTACTGTAGCATAGTAGCCCTCCCCCCGAAGCATATCCCTCCGAAGCATAGTTTACTGTAGCCCCTCCCCCCTCCGAAGCATACGTTACTGTAGCCCCTCCCCCCTCCGAAGCATAGTCTACTGTAGCATAGTAGCCCCTCCCCCCGAAGCATAGTCTACTGTAGCATAGTAGCCCTCCTCCCCGAAGCATAGTCTACTGTAGTATAGTAGCCCCTCCCCCCGAAGCATAGTCTACTGTAGCATAGTAGCCCCTCCCCCCCGAAGCATAGTCTACTGTAGCATAGTAGCCCTCCCCCCGAAGCATAGTCTACTGTAGCATAGTAGCCCCTCCCCCCCGAAGCATAGTCTACTGTAGCATAGTAGCCCCTCCCCCCCGAAGCATAGTCTACTGTAGCATAGTAGCCCCTCCCCCCCGAAGCATAGTCTACTGTAGCATAGTAGCCCTCCCCCCGAAGCATATCCCTCCGAAGCATAGTTTACTGTAGCCCCTCCCCCCTCCGAAGCATACGTTACTGTTGCCCCTCCCCCCTCCGAAGCATAGTCTACTGTTGCCCCTCCCCCCTCCGGGGCATAGTCTACTGAATCCCTGCCCCCTTCCGAGAATCCCCGCCCCCCTCCTCTCTGAAGCATAGTCTCCTGTAGCCCCTCCCCTCTCTGAAGCATAGTCTCCTGTAGCCTACTGATGTTACATGTGTGATTCAGAAATTAGGGAGAGAGATGTTAAATTAGAGAAGAATGGATTAACTTTTTCAATGTTAAGGGTACTATAGTTATCACGTTTCACATTGCATTCATTAACTACAATAAGGTAAGACGTGTTTTAATTTTGGTGCCGCTCTGCACACACAAACTTGTTAGTTAGCTGGCTCTGGTCCAACGTTAAGCCAACTCTCTGAAGTACAAAGACATTCACAGTTCCTTCATAGAAGCCGCTCCTCCGTAGGTTTACTTCTGTGGGCCTGATTATTCATGTTTTAACAACAAGATGGCCAGCACGTCAAGCCAAGCCTTCTCCTCCTCCACCCTCTCTGTCTCTCCCCACCTGCTGTATAGCATACCCACTTGGGCCACATATATACTGCACTACCTAACCAAGGCTCTCTCTCTCTCTCTCTCTCTACCTCTCTCTCTACCTCTCTCTCTACCTCTCTCTACCTCTCTCTACCTCTCTCTCTACCTCTCTGTCTCTACCTCTCTGTCTCTACCTCTCTGTCTCTACAACTCTCTACAACTCTCTACCTCTCTCTCTACCTCTCTACCTCTCTCTCTCTACCTCTCTCTCTACCTCTCTCTACCTCTCTGTCTCTACCTCTGTCTCTACCTCTCTCTTTACAACTCTCTACAACTCTCTCTATCTCTCTCTCTCTCTCTCTCTCTCTACCCCTCTCTCTCTCTCTACCCCTCTCTCTCTCTCTACCCCTCTCTACCCCTCTCTACCCCTATGTCCATAGCAGAAATAACTCCATTGAGACTTCCGAAGCCCTTAAACCAAAGACTAGTTCTATAACAGTGTGTGTGTGTGTGTGTGTGTGTGTGTGTGTGTGTGTGTCCGTTCAGCCGACCGTGACCGTAACAGTTCTGTTCACCCAGTCAGGCCCATCGCCTCCACTTGCCTTTTATTCAGCCCTTATTAACTGTGTCCATGTGGCACTAGGCTACACACACACACACACACACACAGACACACACACAGACACCCCTGTCCTCCCCAGTGTCTCTGTCCCCTGGGCTAAAACCTCCATGGCACAATGAGCTTGCCTAGAAGATTGCATTACCAAGTGAGTCAAACTGACTGTGATCTTCTGGGTCTCACGGTGTGTGTGTTTGTGTGTACTTCCATGTACCCGATAGGCCTTCACTATACAGGGACACGAGGAGGACGGAGTGATGAGCTCTGACAGCTCCAACGGAGGGAAGGAAGGAAGAGAGAAAGGTGGAGAGGAAGAAAAGGGATGAAAAAGGGGACTGGTCCACAGAGTATCTCAGCAGCCGTCCCCACGAGGCACGGATCTCAAATCAACCGTGCCTCTTTGACCCCCTGACATGTGCATAGTGGATGCACATAGCTTGATCTGAAAGAAACGAGTGTAAGCAATGCGTTCGTAGCCTGGTTTAACATCTTTTTGTTCTGTTTGGCCAATACAAACAGATATGGAACCAGGCTATGAATGAATGTGAGGACCTCTGCCAAAGACGCCATATTGGCTTAATCAATACAGATCAACAGTGAGAGGCTATCAAAGAGAGTGTAGGGGTCAGGGGTCAGGGGTAGGGATTGATTTAGAGATTGATTTTCTTAAAGATGGATGCGCAATCAAAAGAAGATGATTAATTTATTATTTGTGTGTGTAGGAGTGTGTTGGTGCTAACTACTCCTTAAACGTCTGGTGTAGTACGTGGTTGGCCAATGCCAACTACCCCTTAAGGGTCTGGTGTAGTACGCGGTTGGCCAATGCCAACTACCCCTTAAGGGTCTGGTGTAGTACGTGGTTGGCCAATGCCAGCTACCCCTTAAGGGTCTGGTGTAGTACGTGGTTGGCCAATGCCAGCTACCCCTTAAGGGTATGGTGTAGTACATGGTTGGCCAATGCCAACTACCCCTTAAGGGTCTGGTGTAGTACGTGGTTGGCCAATGCCAACTACCCCTTAAGGGTCTGGTGTAGTACGTGGTTGGCCAATGCCAACTACCCCTTAAGGGTCTGGTGTAGTACGTGGTTGGCCAATGCCAACTACCCCTTAAGGGTCTGGTGTAGTACGTGGTTGGCCAATGCCAGCTACCCCTTAAGGGTCTGGTGTAGTACGTGGTTGGCCAATGCCAACTACCCCTTAAGGGTCTGGTGTAGTACGTGGTTGGCCAATGCCAACTACCCCTTAAGGGTCTGGTGTAGTACGTGGTTGGCCAATGCCAACTACCCCTTAAGGGTCTGGTGTAGTACGTGGTTGGCCAATGCCAACTACCCCTTAAGGGTCTGGTGTAGTACGCAGTTGGCCAATGCCAACTACCCCTTAAGGGTCTGGTGTAGTACGCAGTTGGCCAATGCTTTAACGTGAAACGTTTTGTTTACTCCTAAAGGCTGTTTTCAAAGGAGGATGTTTAAAGCAGAGTTAGGGGATCACTGGTGTGGGTTCTGTTTCCATTATGTGGTCTGGGATCACTGGTGTGGGTTCTGTTTCCATTATGTGGTCTGGGATCACTGGTGTGGGTTCTGTTTCCATTATGTGGTCTGGGATCACTGGTGTGGGTTCTGTTTCCGTTATGTGGCCTGGGATCACTGGTGTGGGTTCTGTTTCCATTATGTGGCCTGGGATCACTGGTGTGGGTTCTGTTTCCATTATGTGGTATGGGATCACTGGTGTGGGTTCTGTTTCCATTATGTGGCCTGGGATCACTGGTGTGGGTTCTGTTTCCATTATGTGGTCTGGGATCACTGGTGTGGGTTCTGTTTCCATTATGTGGTCTGGGATCACTGGTGTGGGTTCTGTTTCCATTATGTGGTCTGGGATCACTGGTGTGGGTTCTGTTTCCATTATGTGGCCTGGGATCACTGGTGTGGGTTCTGTTTCCGTTATGTGGCCTGGGATCACTGGTGTGGGTTCTGTTTCCATTATGTGGCCTGGGATCACTGGTGTGGGTTCTGTTTCCGTTATGTGGCCTGGGATCACTGGTGTGGGTTCTGTTTCCGTTATGTGGCCTGGGATCACTGGTGTGGGTTCTGTTTCTGTTATGTGGCCTGGGATCACTGGTGTGGGTTCTGTTTCTGTTATGTGGTCTGGGATCACTGGTGTGGGTTCTGTTTCTGTTATGTGGCCTGGGATCACTGGTGTGGGTTCTGTTTCCATTATGTGGCCTGGGATCACTGGTGTGGGTTCTGTTTCCATTATGTGGCCTTGGATCACTGGTGTGGGTTCTGTTTCCATTATGTGGTCTGGGATCACTGGTGTGGGTTCTGTTTCTGTTATGTGGCCTTGGATCACTGGTGTGGGTTCTGTTTCTGTTATGTGGCCTGGGATCACTGGTGTGGGTTCTGTTTCCATTATGTGGCCTGGGATCACTGGTGTGGGTTCTGTTTCCATTATGTGGCCTTGGATCACTGGTGTGGGTTCTGTTTCTGTTATGTGGCCTGGGATCACTGGTGTGGGTTCTGTTTCCATTATGTGGCCTGGGATCACTGGTGTGGGTTCTGTTTCTGTTATGTGGCCTGGGACCACTGGTGTGGGTTCTGTTTCTGTTATGTGGTCTGGGATCACTGGTGTGGGTTCTGTTTCTGTTATGTGGCCTGGGATCACTGGTGTGGGTTCTGTTTCCATTATGTGGCCTGGGATCACTGGTGTGGGTTCTGTTTCTGTTATGTGGCCTGGGATCACTGGTGTGGGTTCTGTTTCCGTTATGTGGCCTGGGATCACTGGTGTGGGTTCTGTTTCCGTTATGTGGCCTGGGATCACTGGTGTGGGTTCTGTTTCCGTTATGTGGCCTGGGATCACTGGTGTGGGTTCTGTTTCCATTATGTGGCCTGGGATCACTGGTGTGGGTTCTGTTTCCATTATGTGGCCTGGGATCACTGGTGTGGGTTCTGTTTCCATTATGTGGCCTGGGATCACTGGTGTGGGTTCTGTTTCCATTATGTGGCCTGGGATCACTGGTGTGGGTTCTGTTTCCATTATGTGGCCTGGGATCACTGGTGTGGGTTCTGTTTCCATTATGTGGCCTGGGATCACTGGTGTGGGTTCTGTTTCCATTATGTGGCCTGGGATCACTGGTGTGGGTTCTGTTTCCATTATGTGGCCTGCGTTATGTGGCCTGGGATCACTGGTTTGGGTTCTGTTTCCATTATGTGGCCTGGGATCACTGGTGTGGGTTCTGTTTCTGTTATGTGGCCTGGGATCACTGGTGTGGGTTCTGTTTCCATTATGTGGCCTGGGATCACTGGTGTGGGTTCTGTTTCCATTATGTGGCCTGGGATCACTGGTGTGGGTTCTGTTTCCATTATGTGGCCTGGGATCACTGGTGTGGGTTCTGTTTCCATTATGTGGCCTGCGTTATGTGGCCTGGGATCACTGGTGTGGGTTCTGTTTCCATTATGTGGCCTGGGATCACTGGTGTGGGTTCTGTTTATGTTATGTGGCCTGGGATCACTGGTGTGGGTTCTGTTTCCATTATGTGGCCTGGGATCACTGGTGTGGGTTCTGTTTCCGTTATGTGGCCTTGGATCACTGGTGTGGGTTCTGTTTCCGTTATGTGGCCTGGGATCACTGGTGTGGGTTCTGTTTCCGTTATGTGGCCTTGGATCACTGGTGTGGGTTCTGTTTCCGTTATGTGGCCTTGGATCACTGGTGTGGGTTCTGTTTCCGTTATGTGGCCTGGGATCACTGGTGTGGGTTCTGTTTCCGTTATGTGGCCTGGGATCACTGGTGTGGGTTTTGTAAGAGACATCTCAGAACCTCTACCTACACAGGAACTCCATACTGCTACAGTCTATAAACAGACACCATACTGCTACAGTCTATAAACAGACACCATACTGCTACAGTCTATAAACAGACACCATACTGCTACAGTCTATTACCAGACACCATACTGCTACAGTCTATAAACAGACACCATACTGCTACAGTCTATAAACAGACACCATACTGCTACAGTCTATAAACAGACACCATACTGCTACAGTCTATAAACAGACACCATACTGCTACAGTCTATTACCAGACACCATACTGCTACAGTCTATTAACAGACACCATACTGTTACAGTCTATTACCAGACACCATACTGCTACAGTCTATTAACAGACACCATACTGCTAGAGTCTATAAACAGACACCATACTGCTACAGTCTATTAACAGACACCATACTGCTACAGTTTAGCTACAGTCTATAAACAGACACCATACTGCTACAGTTTAGCTACAGTCTATAAACAGACACCATACTGCTACAGTCTAGCTACAGTCTATTAACAGACACCATACTGCTACAGTCTAGCTACAGTCTATAAACAGACACCATACTGCTACAGTCTAGCTACAGTCTATAAACAGACACCATACTACTACAGTCTAGCTACAGTCAATGAACAGACACCATACTGCTACAGTCTAGCTACAGTCAATGAACAGACACCATACTGCTACAGTCTATTAACAGACACCATACTGCTACAGTCTAGCTATAGTCAATGAACAGACACCATACTGCTACAGTCTATTAACAGACACGATACTGCTACAGTCTAGCTACAGTCTATAAACAGACACCATACTGCTACAGTCTAGCTACAGTCTATTAACAGACACCATACTGCTACAGTCTAGCTACAGTCTATAAACAGACACCATACTGCTACAGTTTAGCTACAGTCTATTAACAGACACCATACTGCTACAGTCTAGCTACAGTCTATAAACAGACACCATACTGCTACAGTCTAGCTACAGTCTATAAACAGACACCATACTTCTACAGTCTAGCTACAGTATGTAAACAGACACCATACTGCTACAGTATAGCTACAGTATTTAAACAGACACCATACTGCTACAGTCTATAAACAGACACCATACTTCTACAGTATAGCTACAGTCTATAAACAGACACCATACTGCTACAGTCTATAAACAGACACCATACTTCTACAGTATAGCTACAGTATGTAAACAGACACCATACTGCTACAGTCTATAAACAGACACCATCCTGCTACAGTCTATAAACAGACACCATAGTTCTACAGTATAGCTACAGTATGTAAACAGACACCATACTGCTACAGTCTATAAACAGACACCATACTGCTACAGTATAGCTACAGTATATAAACAGACACCATACTGCAACAGTCTATAAACAGACACCATACTGCAACAGTCTATAAACAGACACCATAGTGCTACAGTCTATAAACAGACACCATACTTCTTCAGTCTAGCTACAGTATATAAACAGACACCATACTGCTACAGTCTATAAACAGACACCATAGTGCTACAGTCTATAAACAGACACCATGCTGCAACAGTCTATAAACAGACACCATACTGCTACAGTCTATAAACAGACACCATACTGCTACAGTCTATTACCAGACACCATACTGCAACAGTCTATAAACAGACACCATACTGCAACAGTCTATAAACAGACACCATAGTGCTACAGTCTATAAACAGACACCATACTTCTTCAGTCTAGCTACAGTATATAAACAGACACCATACTGCAACAGTCTATAAACAGACACCATAGTGCTACAGTCTATAAACAGACACCATGCTGCAACAGTCTATAACAGACACCAAAGTGCTACAGTCTATAAACAGTACAGATCAGTGAGATGCTTTTCATATTTTTGGAGAAATATTGCATTTATTCCAAATCCATAAAGTAGTGCATCCATACTATACAGAAAGCAGGAGACATCGGTACCAAAGTGACAGTCACTTGAGTGCGAGGTGTGCATTGCTAATTAAACAAACAACGAAAAGCCTTAATGTGTTGGATTAATGACAATAACCATACAAAAAAAATGTTATCCTAAAATCTGACAGTACTGTATAGTAATATAATTATAATTATTATAGAATTGTCTTATAGTAATTATATATAGATGCGGAGACCCTGGTCACCCAATGGCACCCTATTCCCTATATAGTGCACTATTTGTGACCAGGGCCCATAGTGCTGCCCACAGGGCTCTGTCAAAAGCAATGCACTATGTAAGGTATAGGGTGCCAATTGGGAAGCAGCCATTCTAAATCCATCATGCATGATCTACGTATTGTATTTCAGGAGATCGTTGAATCCAGAAATGTAATTAAAAAGAATTAATAAAAAACACAAATTAATAGTCATGGAATTGGATGATAGAAATCCCTTAGATGAATTAATATCTCTATAGAAGAGGAAGCTGCTATTTCTGGATGGAAACCGTTCAGGCTAATTTAATCTGGCACGTATTTACAGAGGCCTTGCCAATTATACCTTCTAGAACATTGATAAGAACAGCGTCATTGTCGTGTTCTAAATCACATGGATGGATTCTAATCGCCTGACCGGCAAGAACGGGATTTCTGATTGGTTGGTTGTAGTTTTTTTTACAAGAATGCACTGTGTCATGTCAATCTGATTGGTTGAGACACAATAGCACAATAACCGGGATTGGTTCACGACAGAAACCTGATTTATGTGATTGGTAATTGGTTATGACTCACATCCAGCGACTCTGATTGGTTCTTGGTTCTAACTCATACCCGGCGACTCCGATTGGTGACTGTTGATTGGTTCTTGCTGTCTACAATATATACAGTATGATTGTGTCATTTATTTATTTAGAATTTTCAACACAAAGCCAACAAGTCCATTTGGTGGCGATGGACTGACAACACTGATTGGTGACTGGTCGAGACGTGGAGGCAGCCGGTGGTGTCAGTGAGCCCTTATTGGTTCTGGGTTATGACAGGAAGCCAATGACAGGCTGCAGGAAGAGGCCGAGGGTTCCGAGGATGCACACTGTCACAAACACCCACAGGAAGATTCTGTCTATCACCATGGCAACGTACTTCCAATCATCCTCCACCTGCGAGAGAGGGAGGGATGAAGGGAGGGAGAGAGGGAGAGAGAGGGATGGATAGAGGGATGAAGGGAGGGAGAGAGAGAGGGATGAATGGAGGGATGAAGGGAGGGAGAGAGGGAGAGAGAGAGGGATGGATGGAGAGGCAGCGATGATTTTGGACCATGAAGGAAGGAGGAGGGTTGGGTAAAACGTGAGGATGAGAAGAAAGAAAGAAAGGTAAAACTGAGTTGACTACTTGTGGAAGCATCCCCCTACTATAACTGACAGATAGAACATTAGTATGTTAATGGTATTCATCAGTGTCGGAATCAAACACACACACACACACACACACACACACACACACACACGCGCACACACACACACACACACACACACACGCACACACACACACACACACACACACACACAATCAGACAGGCAGGCTGACAAAGCTGATTGAGAAGAGAAGTACTTTACATATCAAAGACAGCTTTCCCCCCAAGGGGAGAGTTCAACCTCAGATGACAACACAAAGAACACGGGATTTTTCACTAAAGTCTTGTAACTATTTTCTCTTGTATTGTCCAGAGAGAGAACTTTTTAAACTCATTAGAGATATGAAACAGTGTTCCATCCAACAATGCTCCACTTGGTTGATATTATAAACAAGGGAGTATCTCAGCCTGTCTCAGCCTCCAGTATTTATGCTGCAGTAGTTTATGTGTCGGTCAGTTTGTTATATCTGGAGTACTTCTCCTGTCCTATCCGGTGTCCTGTGTGAATTTAAGTATGCTCTCTCTAATTCTCTCTTTCTTTCTCTCTCTCGGGGGACCTGAGCCCTAGGACCATGCCTCAGGACTACCTGACATGATGACTCCTTGCTGTCCCCAGTCCACCTGGCCGTGCTGCTGCTCCAGTTTCAACTGTTCTGCCTGTGATTATTATTATTTGACCATGCTGGTCATTGATGAACATTTGAACATCTTGGCCATGTTCTGTTATAATCTCCACCCGGCACAGCCAGAAGAGGACTGGCCACCCCACATAGCCTGGTTCCTCTCTAGGTTTCTTCCTAGGTTTTGTCCTTTCTAGGGAGTTTTTCCTAGCCACCGTGCTTCTACACCTGCATTGCTTGCTGTTTTGGGTTTAAGGCTGGGTTTCTGTACAGCACTTTGAGATATCAGCTGATGTACGAAGGGCTATATAAAATAAAGTTGAATTTGAATTTGAGTATCAACAAACAATGGGTGAGCATCCCGAAAAGCAGAGTAGCGAACATGATCTTTGTTTTGAAGACCCAGTGCGAGAGAAAACTATTCCTTCAATGTACGCTAACAGAGCTTTGTATGGGCTAACTGTACACACCTTCTTGGCCTTGGTTAAAGCTAAAGCTTTTTATTGTTAGCCGAAGCTAAAGCTATTTGTTGTTTGCCTAAATGAAATCTATTTCTATATTGTGCGCTAACGAAGCGAACATATACTGTACGCTAATGCTTGCCCCCACCCAGTCACATCGTTGACCTTGTCGTTAGTGGAATATATTTGTTGTTAGCCAAAGTTAAACCTATTTCTCCATTGTACGCTAATAAAGCTAATAGTAGCAGCTAATGCTAGCCCACACACTCACCTCTTTGGCATTTTTTAAGCTAAAGCTATTTGATTTTAGTCAAAGCTGAACCTATTTCCCCATTGTGCGCTAACAAAGCTAACATATACACCAAATCTAGTCCACCCTATAACCTATTTGGCCTTGGTTTTTAGCTGTATTGTAAGAGTTCTCTGAATAAACGCATGTGCTCAATGACAGACAAAATGTCGCTCACCTCTTTGGCCTGATAAAGCTAAAGTTAGTTGGTGTTTACCCAAAGTTAAACCTACTGTATTTCTCCATTGAGCTCCAACAAAGCTAACTTGCAGGCCCACCCACTCACCTCTTTGGCCTTGTTGAAGGTAAAGCTAGTTGGTGTTAATTAAGCTAAACCTAATGTATTTCTCCATTGCAGGCTAACACTAGCTTGCCACTCACCTCTTTGGCCTTGTTGCGGCTCCTCATGTTCTCGGCGATGTACTTGACGCTCTCGATGGCCTGTTTAATCTCCGGGGATAGGACGGAGAAGGCCACCACCGTGTTGATGCTCTGAGGACTCAGCTGGCGGCTCAGTTTCCCCGGATCTGTTGTCTCTAGGGTCTCCTTCCCATGTTGGCAGGGGCAAGGGCACTTCTTTCCCCCTCTTTCTCCACATCCTCCCTCAGTCAGTTTGTTGTCTCCGAACTCCAGGCAGTTCCCTCCCTGCTGGGAATTGAAGAGAATGAAATGCAATGGAATAGAATAGAATGCAATGGAATGGAAAAGAATAGAGTAGAATAGAATAGAGTAGAATAGAATAGAATAGAGTAAAATAGAATAGAGTAGAATAGAATAGAGTAGAATAGAATAGAATAGAGTAGAGTAGAATAGAATAGAGTAGAATATAATATAATAGAATAGAGTAGAATAGAGTAGAGTAGAATAGAGTAGAATAGAATAGAATAGAATAGAGTAGAATAGAATAGAGTAGAATATAATATAATTCATAAGGTTTCTAGAAATCCCAGTTGAAGGATTCCTGCATGTCCTGCTTATTTGATCCTGACTCCAGGAAAGTCACCAGATCTTTGCAACCCTAATCCAGAGGCTAAAGATTTACTCAGTATATTAATCTCCCCCACATGTTAACCTCTACCATTATGGGAATACATCAGGGACTAGGTGGAACAACAAAAAGGAACATTGATCCTTGAAGGAATTAAACCATTCCATTATCTATTGACCAACCATCCAACCAACCCGCCAACCCACCCACCCACCCACCCACCAAGCAACCAACCCACCAGCCAACCAATCAGCCAACCAGCCAACCAACCCACCCAAAAACCAACCGCCCGCCTGCCCACCCACCAACCAACCCACCGTCAGACTATTCTTCCTCTTCTTTCCTCCTTTCCCTCCTCCACCTCCTCCTCCTCCTGCTCCTCTCTCCTCCCCGCTGTCTGAACAGAGGGCCTTGCCATCCTGGTCTATGGGCCGTCTCATCAGCATTACTCTGGGTAGCACCCTGATGGACACAGAACAATTAACAGTACTTCAGTGTATTGTAAATATAATAATTATATGTATATTATAGTATTGTATTGTTTTATATAGTATTGTATAGTAGTGTATAGTATAGTAGTGCATTGTATAGTATTGTATTTTTTTCTATAGTATTGTATTGTATTGCATTGCATTGTAGTAGTGTATAGTATTGCATTGTATTATATTATATTGGTACTAGTATTGGTATTGTATTCTATAGCATTGTATTGTATAGGCATTGTATTCTATAGTAATGCATTAAATAGTATTGGTATTGTATAGTATTGTATTGGTACTAGTATTGGTATTGTATTCTATAGCATTGTATTGTATAGGCATTGTATTCTATAGTAATGCATTAAATAGTATTGGTATTGTATAGTATTGTATTGTATAGGTAGTACACTGAAGAACAACAAACACAGAAAACAAAAAAAATTAGAATCTACACTGATACAAAACACTAAGAACACCTTCCTAATATTGATTTGGTCTAAGAGTTGTACTAAGACTTGGTCTGAGAGTTGGGCTAAGACTTGGTCTGAGACTTGGTCTGAGACTTGGTCTGAGAGTTGGGCTAAGAGTTGGGCTGAGAGTTGGGCTAAGAGTTGGGCTGAGAGTTGGGATGAGAGTTGGGCTAAGAGTTGGGCTGAGAGTTGGTCTAAGAGTTGAGCTAACAGTTGAGCTAACAGTTGAGCTACGCGTTGGTCTAAGAGTTGAGCTACGAGTTGAGCTAATTCTCTCTCTTACCTGAGGAAGACGGACCTGACCCAGCCCGGCATGGTGTGGGTCATTGGTGTACGATAGTGGACGTTCAAGACGAACACGGTGATGACGATGGAGAGGGTGACGAAGATCATAGTGAAGAGGAGGTACTCCCCGATGAGGGGGATGACCAGGGAGGTGGACGGGATGGTCTCAGTGATCACCAGAAGGAACACAGTGAGGGAGAGGAGGACAGAGATACAGAGGGTCACCTGTTGGGTGGGTGAGAGAGAGAGAGAGAGAGAGAGAGAGAGAGAGAGAGAGAGAGAGAGAGCGAGAGAGAGAGAGAGAGAGAGAGATAGAGATGAACGCTGTAAAAGGCCCAGCATGTGTTGTTTGTTGACCTAGGAGGAAGCAATTATTATTTCATTCCATTGCAGGTACACTACACACACAATTCCACCAACACCATCATCACCCAGAACCAACGTTGGTTGATTTAGTCCGAGCATTCACACCAATCCCACTGAAGCTAACATTGCCCAATATTTCACATGGTGGCTCATTCTGAACACACAACAAATTGACTGCAGAGCCCGATTACAGAACTCATCCCTTATTTACTGGGTGCTAGGCAGATTAAAAAATAATAATAATATAACTATAATAATAAATATAAACTGGGTGGTTCGAGCCCTCAATTCTGATTGGCTGACAGCTGTGGTATATCAGACCGTATCCCACGGGTATGACAAAACATTTATTTTTACTGCTCTAATTACGTTGATAACCAGTTCATAATAGCAATAAGACACCTCGGGGGGTTTGTGGTATACGACCAATATAGCACGGCCCTTAGCCGTGGTATATTGGCCATATACCACACCCCCTCGTGCCTTATTGATTGAATATAATATAAGAAAACGAGTAGTTTTATATAATAATGTAACATATAACATATCTCATGTAGCAGACACTTTTATCGATAGCAACTTACAGTAGTGCATGTGAAGTAGGGTCTGCACACTCAGTTTCTCCGACACATGACCCTGTGTTGGTGGATTTGAGTGGGCGGACCCTACTTCATTACTATAGCAACATGCTTTAGCATTATTACAGTGCCTATAGGAAGTATTCATCCCCCTTGGACTTTTTCCACATTTTGTTGTGTTTCAACCTGGAATTCAAAACAAATTTCATTGAGATCTCCTTGTCACTGACTTTGACAGGAAGTTATTTTTTATTGTCAAAGTCAAAAGAGAATTCGACAAATGTTAATGATTAATAAAAAATGAAAAACTGTTCAAATAAGTACAAAATGTGTAATTTTTTAAGGACAATTGCTACAAGATCTTCATTTTATAATTTGTAGCAATTCATAATTTGTAATTTGTTTAATTTCTTTGACTGCAGAATGTCTAAAATATAAAATGTCAGTTTTTACATACTATATACTGTAGATGCTGGTTTGTTGCTGGAGATAATGGAAAATAGATTGTAACACAACAACATGACAACATACATGACCACAAAGATGTTCAACACAGTCAACACAACAAGATGTGGTAAAGTCCAAGGGGTGTGGACACTTCCTGCAGGCACCGTACCTTCTCTCCGCAGTCGGAGGGCAGGTAGAAGACCAGGACTGTTAAAAAAGAGATGAGGAGACAGGGGATGATGAGGTTGATGGTGTAGAAGAGAGGCAGGCGTCTGATGTAGAAGGAGTAGGTGATGTCTGGGTAGATCTCCTCGCAACAGTTGTACTTGATGTCGTGCTTGTAGCCCGGAGCATCGATGATCTCCCACTCGCCGCTCTCCCAGAAGTCTTTGAGGTTGACCTGAGGTAGGTGACATCGGGTTTATTGAGGGCTTGAATCTGAGTAGTTATTTCATAAACATGCATTCATCTTGGTTGGATTACACAATTCTAGAGAACGGATTCAGTGACTGAGATTTAGATTAAAAGACTTACAATAGTCAAGAATTCAACACTGGACAAGACTGTAACTACCAATAGGATACCACAAAATTGGGGAGCAAAAGGGGTAAAAAAAACAACAAAGATTTGAACACTACCCATAATTCCTTTATAGCTCTATACCACAACATGGTGTATCAGAAAATGGGATGTGCAAATATTCTTCTAACCTTTGACCCAATGAGCACCAGGTCGATCTTGGCCTTGTCGTAGGTCCAGGAGCCAAACTTCATGGAGCAGTTCTGGTAGTCAAAGGGGAAATAGGTGATGTCCATGGGGCAGGAGGACTTAAAGATTGCAGGGGGAACCCAGGTGACTGTACCGTCAAACTTCAATAGAGCTTTGGTCTTATCTTCAACCAGGAAGTCTCCCACAGCACTGAAGTGGAGAGAGAGGAAAGAGTTGTGTTGGAGAGAGAGGAAGAGGGAGATTTTTTTATTTTTTTATTTCACCTTTATTTAACCAGGTAGGCTAGTTGAGAACAAGTTCTCATTTACAACTGCAACCTGGCCAAGATAAAGCATAGCAGTGTGAACAGACAACAACACAGAGTTACACATGGAGTAAACAATAAACAAGTCAATAACACAGTAGAAAAAAAAGAAAGAGTCTATATACATTGTGTGCAAAAGGCATGAGGAGGTAAGCAAATAACTACAATTTAGCAGATTAACACTGGAGTGATAAATTATCAGATGGTCATGTGCAGGTAGAGATACTGGTGTGAAAAAGAGCAGAAAAAAAAAGTAAATAAATAAAAACAGTATGGGGATGAGGTTGGTCAAATTGGGTGGGCTATTTACCGATAGACTATTTACAGCTGCAGCGATCTGTTAGTTGCTCAGATAGCAGATGTTTAAAGTTGGTGAGGGAGATAAAAGTCTCCAACTTCAGCGATTTTTGCAATTCGTTCCAGTCAAAGGCAGCAGAGAACTGGAAGAAAAGGCGGCCAAATGAGGTGTTGGCTTTAGGGAGGATCAGTGAGATACACCTGCTGGAGCGCGTGCTACGGGTGGGTGTTGCCATCTTGACCAGTGAACTGAGATAAGGCGGAGCTTTACCTAGCATGGACTTGTAGATGACCTGGAGCCAGTGGGTCTGGCGACGAATATGTAGCGAGGGCCAGCCGACTAGAGCATACAGGTCGCAGTGGTGGGTGGTATAAGGTGCTTTAGTAACAAAACGGATGGCACTGTGATAAACTGCATCCAGTTTGCTGAGTAGAGTATTGGAAGCTATTTTGTAGATGACATCGCCGAAGTCGAGGATCGGTAGGATAGTCAGTTTTACTAGGGTAAGTTTGGCAGCGTGAGTGAAGGAGGCTTTGTTGCAAAATAGAAAGCCGACTCTAGATTTGATTTTAGATTGTAGATGTTTGATATGAGTCTGGAAGGAGAGTTTACAGTCTAGCCAGACACCTAGGTACTTATAGATGTCCACATATTCTAGGTCGGAACTATCCTGGGCGGTGATGCTAGTCGGGCATGCGGGTCGGGGCAGTGAACGGTTGAAAAGCATGCATTTGGTTTTACTAAGGTTTAAGAGCAGTTGGAGGCCACGGAAGGAGTGTTGTATGGCATTGAAGCTCGTTTGGAGGTTAGATAGCACAGTGTCCAAGGAAGGGCCAGAGGTATACAGAGTGGTGTCGTCTGCGAAAGAGGTGGATCAGGGAATCGCCCGCAGCAAGAGCAACATCATTGATATATACAGAGAAAAGAGTCGGCCCGAGAATTGAACCCTGTGGCACCCCCATAGAGACTGGGGAAGGTGAGAGGATCAGAAAGAAAGAAACAAGGGAAGTGAGGAGGATATTGTTGTTACACTATGAGAAGAGCTTTCCTTTGTGATAAGGGCATTTTAATGTTGTTGTTTTGCATTGTATATTGGAATAAAAGCTAAATAAAATAATATGGATATGAAATTAATCGAAAATTAAATCCATAGAAAATGGAAACAGTTTGTATAAATGTTTTTAAAATCTCTCTTCACAAACAGTTCAGTTCAGCACCTACTTTAGTACTTGGTCCTGTGTGTCTCAGTTGATAAGAGCAACACCAAGTTTGTCGGTTCAATATCCACATTGATCTCATACACATACTAAAAATGACTGCTCTCACAGAAAAAAATATCTGCTAAGTGACATGGCAAAATCACTTGTTATAAAACACTAAGTCACGACTCACTTGTTATACAGCACTATGTCATGTTGTTATAGAGTACTATCTCAGGTTGTTATACAGCACTATGTCAGGTTGTTATAGAGTACAATGTCATGTTGTTATAAAGCACTGTCAGGTTGTTATACAGCACTATGTCAGGTTGTTATACAGCACTATGTCATGTTGTTATAGAGCACTATGTCAGGTTGTTATACAGCACTATGGCATGTTGTTATAGAGTACTATGTCAGGTTGTTATACAGCACTATGCCAGGTTGTTATAGAGCACTATGTCAGGTTGTTATACAGCACTATGTCAGGTTGTTATACAGCACTATGTCAGGTTGTTATAGAGTACAATGTCATGTTGTTATAAAGCACTGTCAGGTTGTTATACAGCACTATGTCAGGTTGTTATACAGCACTATGTCATGTTGTTATAGAGCACTATGTCATGTTGTTATAGAGCACTATGTCATGTTGTTATAGAGCACTATGTCAGGATGTTATAGAGTACCATGTCAGGTTGTTATAGAGCACTATGCCATGTTGTTATAGAGTACTATGTCAGGTTGTTATACAGCACTATGCCAGGTTGTTATAGAGCACTATGTCATATTGTTATAGAGTACTATGTCATTTTGTTATAGAGTACTCTGTCAGGTTGTTATAGAACACTATGTCAGGTTGTTATAGAGCACTATGTCAGGTTGTTATAGAGCACTATGTCATGTTGTTATAGAGCACTATGTCAGGTTGTTAGAGAGCACTATGCCAGGTTGTTAGAGAGCACTATGTCAGGTTGTTATAGAGCACTATGTCATGTTGTTATAAAGCACTATGCCAGGTTGTTAGAGAGCACTATGCCATGTTGTTATAGAGCACTATGTCAGGTTGTTATACAGCACTATGCCAGGTTGTTAGAGAGCACTATGTCATGTTGTTATAAAGCACTATGTCAGGTTGTTATAGAGTACAATGTCAGGTTGTTATAGAGCACTATGTCATGTTGTTATAGAGTACTATGTTAGGTTGTTATAGAGTACAATGTCAGGTTGTTATAGAACACTATGTCATGTTGTTATAGAGTACTATGTCAGGTTGTTATACAGCACTATGCCAGGTTGTTAGAGAGCACTATGTCAGGTTGTTATAGAGCACTATGTCAGGTTGTTATAGAGCACTATGTCATGTTGTTATAGAGTACTATGTCAGGTTGTTATAGAGCACTATGTCAGGTTGTTATAGAGCACTATGTCAGGTTGTTATACAGCACTATGCCAGGTTGTTAGAGAGCACTATGTCAGGTTGTTATAGAGCACTATGTCAGGTTGTTATAGAGTACTATGTCATGTTGTTATAGAGTACTATGTCAGGTTGTTATAGAGCACTATGTCATGTTGTTATAGAGTACTATGTCAGGTTGTTATAGAGCACTATGTCAGGTTGTTATAGAGCACTATGTCTGGACTCACTTGTTATAAAGCACTATGTCAGGTCTCCAGATCTTGTTGGATGGAACTCTGATGAACTCAATCCCATCAAACTCTACTGGGGCCCAGCTTAGTTTGTAGTCGTTCCAGATCTGAAACACAAACACAGCATGAATGAGTGTATGTGTGTGTGTGTGTGTGTGTGTTAGGGAGTCACCTTAAGAAGAAAGGAAGATAGCAAGATACACACGCACAAATATGCACACACACACACACACACACACACACACACACACACACACAGCCTTGATTACTTTATCAAACACACCCCCTCGTGGATTTTTCCGAATGATCTTGAACTGAAACTTAACCGTATTTTGTATTAATTTCTTCCTTTAACCCCCTAGAGTCTATTGATGCACCGGTGCGTCAATATAAATAATAGCTTTTAAAAAGGTCTTCATCAAAATCTGTCGGATTAAGCTAGAGATATCCTTCTGATATAGACATTAGAGATATCCTTCTGATAGAGATATTAGAGATATCCTTCTGATATAGACATTAGAGATATCCTTCTGATAGAGATATTAGAGATATCCTTCTGATAGAGATGTTAGAGATATCCTTCTGATATAGACATTAGAGATATCCTTCTGATATAGACATTAGAGATATCCTTCTGATATAGACATTAGAGATATCCTTCTGATATAGACATTAGAGATATCCTTCTGATAGAGATATTAGAGATATCCTTCTGATAGAGATATTAGAGATATCCTTCTGATATAGACATTAGAGATATCCTTCTGATATAGATATTAGAGATATCCTTCTGATATAGACATTAGAGATATCCTTCTGATAGAGATATTTGAGATATCCTTCTGATATAGACATTAGAGATATCCTTCTGATAGAGATATTAGAGATATCCTTCTGATAGAGATATTAGAGATATCCTTCTGATAGAGATATTCGAGATATCCTTCTGATAGAGATATTAGAGATATCCTTCTTAGAGATATTAGAGATATCCTTCTGATATAGACATTAGAGATATCCTTCTGATATAGATATTAGAGATATCCTTCTGATATAGACATTAGAGATATCCTTCTGATAGAGATATTCGAGATATCCTTCTGATATAGACATTAGAGATATCCTTCTGATAGAGATATTAGAGATATCCTTCTGATAGAGATATTAGAGATATCCTTCTGATAGAGATATTCGAGATATCCTTCTGATAGAGATATTAGAGATATCCTTCTGATAGAGATATTAGAGATATCATTCTGATAGAGATATTAGAGATATCCTTCTGATAGAGATATTAGAGATATCCTTCTGATATAGATATTAGAGATATCCTTCTGATAGAGATATTAGAGATATCCTTCTGATAGAGATATTAGAGATATCCTTCTGATAGAGATATTAGAGATATCCTTCTGATAGAGATGTTAGAGATATCTTTCTGATATAGACATTAGAGATATCCTTCTGATAGAGATATTAGAGATATCCATCCTTCTGATAGAGATATTAGAGATATCCATCCTTCTGACATAGATATTAGAGATATCCTTCTGATAGAGATATTAGAGATATCCTTCTGATAGAGATATTAGAGATATCCTTCTGATAGAGATATTAGAGATATCCTTCTGATAGAGATATTAGAGATATCCTTCTGATAGAGATATTAGAGATATCCTTCTGATATAGATATTAGAGATATCCTTCTGATAGAGATATTAGAGATATCCTTCTGATAGAGATATTAGAGATATCCTTCTGATAGAGATATTAGAGATATCCTTCTGATAGAGATATTCGAGATATCCGTCTTTTTGCATTGGATCCGCCGATGCTGCACTGCAGAGCTAGAGCGGTTTGTCAGACCATGAGACATCCCAAAAGTCAGTCTTCTCACGATGACGTCTGTAGCTTCCAAACGGTTTGACCTACAATCTATGAGTCTCTATGAAAGTCTCTATGGAAATAGACTCATTAACACAATGATATCCTCCGTTTTGGTCTAATGTCACGGGACTCTCCTGAAGGTTACCTGTTCCCCCAAAAAAGGTTAAATATGTGTGCAAAATAATATGTATATATATATATATATATATATATATATATATATATCTATATATAAACATTTCCTGAGCGTTCTAATATCTCCTAGATTTAGAAAGATACTTCAAAACCTTGTTTCTATAAGGATATATATTTGTTGACTGTCTGTTTTTAAAATTTTCTGAATGTGTTATTCAATGTCTTTCTATAGTCTTTAGTAATAAAAGCCAAATTCAATACTTTATCAAATATATATTTTATATACCTAAAAAGGTCCTAAAATTCCAAATCAAAAACTGAAATGATCCGTAGTATGACCGTCTTAAAACAATGCCATGTGTTAGCTTAGATTGGACTTAGACTTTTAAGAATTTAAATAAAGTGTAGCCTACTGAATATTATTCAATCACCATGAATGCCTTTGATTGGCTCTTCAATCAAATAACTACAGGTCTTACGGTAAAAAATGTTCTTCAAAGCAGCTTGCCTGGTAACACACACACCCACACACACACACACACACACACACACACACACACACACACACACACACACACACACACACACACACACACACACACACACAAGCAAACACACACAAGCAAACACACACACACACACACACACACAATTGATTATCTGATTAACATGTGGAAGTAAGCAGCTGTAATAATGGGGGGCATATTTAATTTCCTGTTTCATGCTATGTTTGCGTTCCCATTTGTTACCTATGAGAGCGCTAAAGTTTGTCAGCCATGTAGCTTCATGCTAGGCTAGCTTTCCCATTTGGTTCCTATGAGAGCGCTAACATTTGTCAGACATGTAGCTTCATGCTAGGCTAGCTTTCCCATTTGGTTCCTATGAGAGCGCTAACATTTGTCAGACATGTAGCTTCATGCTAGGCTAGCTTTCCCATTTGGTTCCTATGAGAGCGCTAACGTTTGTCAGCTATGTAGCGTCATGCTAGGCTAGCTTTCCCATTTGGTTCCTATGAGAGCGCTGAGGTTTGTCAGACATGTAGCTTCATGCTAGGCTAGCTTTCCCATTTGGTTCCTATGAGAGCGCTAACATTTGTCAGACATGTAGCTTCATGCTAGGCTAGCTTTCCCATTTGGTTCCTATGAGAGCGCTAACATTTGTCAGACATGTAGCTTCATGCTAGGCTAGCTTTCCCATTTGGTTCCTATGAGAGCGCTGAGGTTTGTCAGACATGTAGCTTCATGCTAGGCTAGCTTTCCCATTTGGTTCCTATGAGAGCGCTGAGGTTTGTTAGTCACGTCACGATCTGAAAAGGGATTGTGTTAATATGATGGATCTTTGAATACTAAACAAGCTTCTAAGCTTCAATTACTAAATTCACAGCTGCTATTGCAAAGATAAGCCACAAATGACGTGTGAATCAATGTTTCTTAAAATCTTTAGTTGTTAGGCACTATGTTAGTTTGCCTTTCTCTTTCAACTCATAATATTATCATGAAAGAGACAGAAGTCATTTCACATTTCTACATTACATATTTATTTCAAATGAGTCCTGAGTAAATAATTGTGTACAAAGTATTAAAAACTTCTTCCTAATAATGAGTTGCCCTCAGAAAAGCCTCAATTCATCAGGACATGGACTCTACAAAATGTTGAAAGCGTTCTACAGTGATGCTGGCACATGTTGACCACAATGCTTCCCACAGTTGTGTCAAGTTGGCTGGATGTCCTTTGGGTGGTGGACCATTCTTGATACACACAGGAAATTGTTGAGTGTGAAAAACCCAGCAGAGTTGTAGTTCTTGACACACTCAAACTGGTGCACCTGGCTCCTACTACCATACCCTGTTCAAAAGGCACTTAAATCTGTTGTCTTGTCCATTCACCCTCTGAATGGCACACACACACAATCCATGTCTCAATTGTCTCAAGGCTTAAACATCCTTCTTTAACCCGTCTCCTCCCCTTCATCTACACTGATTGAAGTGGATTTAACAAGTGACATCAATAAGGGATCATCGCTTTCACCTGGATTCACCTGGTCAGTTTGTCATGTTTTGTACCCTCAGTGTATGTCTGACAGAGAGTTAAATATTGAAATGATGCCCGAATTGAAAACAACAATTTGCCATTTTGGACAGGTATACACAGTTTAAAGTGTTGACATGTGTGTACTGAAGTACTGGGAGTGTATGTTACTCTCTGTAAGAGATTTAACATGTTAACTCTAACATGCATGCTTGACTGATCAGAGAGAGAGAGAGAGAGAGAGAGAGAGAGAGAGAGAGAGAGAGAGAGAGAGAGAGAGAGAGAGAGAGAGAGAGAGAGACAGAGACAGAGACAGAGAGAGAGAGAGAGAGAGAGACAGAGACAGAGACAGAGAGAGAGAGAGAGAGAGAGAGAGAGAGAGAGAGACAGAGAGAGAGAGAGAGAGAGAGATCTTTATATTATAGTGTTTCGGCCAGTACCGGTATACTCAAGGTTAGGATGGGTATATCACCCAGAGACAGATGGAAAGATGGAAAGAGCTAGAGAAGGGAGAGAAGCTCTCTAGAGGTCAGAAGGTCAGTAGTTCCAGAGAAGTCACCTAGCTATCTAGAGGTCAGTAGTTCCAGAGAAGTCACCAGCTATCTAGAGGTCAGTAGTTCCAGAGAAGTCACCTAGCTCTATAGAGGTCAGTAGTTCCAGAGAAGTAACCTAGCTATCTAGAGGTCAGTAGTTCCAGAGAAGTCACCTAGCTCTATAGAGGTCAGTAGGTCATGTAGTTCCAGAGAAGTCACCAAGGTATCTAGATGTGAGTAGTTCATGTAGTTCCAGAGAAGTCACCTAGCTATCTAGAGGTCATTAGTTCCAGAGAAGTCACCTAGCTATCTAGAGGTCAGTAGTCCCAGAGAAGTCACCCAGCTCTCTAGAGGTCAGTAGGTCATGTAGTTCCAGAGAAGTCACCTAGCTATCTAGAGGTCAGTAGTTCCAGAGAAGATCACCTAGCTATCTAGAGGTCAGTAGTTCCAGAGAAGTCACCTAGCTAGCTAGAGGTCAGTAGTTCCAGAGAAGATAGCCTAGCTATCTAGAGGTGAGTAGTTCCAGAGAAGTCACCCAGCTCTCTAGAGGTCAGTAGTTCATGTAGTTCCAGAGAAGTCACCTAGCTATCTAGAGGTCAGTAGTTCATGACAGGGGGCCATAGATCCTCCAGAGGCTCTGTTCAGTGTAGCATGGCCACAGTGAAGCATATTGATTAAGGACTGGATGAATGTCTCTACACAGAGGGACACACAATCTCAAAGGCACACACACACACACACACACACACACACACATGCATGAACGCAGGCACGTACACACACAGTGGAAGCAAGGGTCCTACATTCATATTGATGTTTGACATGAACAAAATCAGACGGCTCCCTCCCCTCCCTGCCTCACCCCATCCCTGCCTCACCCCATCCCCTAGTAGACCTCTGAGGGAACATATTAGTCATCAATAAGATCATTGTTGTGTGTGTGTGTGTGTGTATCTGTGTGTGTGTGTGTGTGTGTGTATGTGTGTGTGTGTGTGTGTGTGTGTACTTACGTGTCTCAGCCACAGATTTGTCTCCATGATCTGATTCACTTCATCCTACAGACAAGAAACAGATCATAGGTTAGCCTACGGCAGTGTGTGTGTGTTTGTGCAATGACTGTGTGTGTATTATTCCTATTTGTGCCATACACAGCCACCGCAGTCAGATAACCAGTCAAAACAGCGGGAGTAATCTTATTAAATGTCACCTCTAACAACTGAAAACTTAACTTAACTTAACTGCCTATTCCCTACATAGTGCACTACTTAACTACCTATTCCCTATATAGTGCACTACTTAACTACCTATTCCCTATATAGTGCACTAGTTAACTACCTATTCCCTATATAGTGCACTAGTTAACTACCTATTCCCTACATAGTGTGCACTACTTAACTACCTATTCCCTATATAGTGCACTACTTGACTACCTATTCCCTATATAGTGCACTACTTAACTACATATTTCCTATATAAGGGTAGAATTAGAATTGTAACTGGGGTAGAATTAGAATTGTAACTGGGGTAGACGTCAAATGTAACTGGGGTAGAATTATAATTGTAACTAGGGTAGAATTATAATTGTAACTGGGGTAGAATTAGAAATGTAACTGGAGAAGAATTAGAATTGTAACTGGGGTAGAATTAGAAATGTAACTGGGGTAGAATTAGAATTGTAACTGGGGTAGATTTAGAAATTAAATGTGGGTAGAATTAGAATTGTAACTGGGGTAGAATTAGATTTGTAACTAGGGTAAAATTAGAATTGTAACTGGAGTAGAATTAGAATTGTAACTGGAGTAGAATTAGAAATGTAACTGGGGTAGAATTAGAATTGTACCTGAGGTAGCATTAGAATTGTGCTGGGTTGTGCCGTGGCGGAGATCTTTGTTGGCTATACTCGGCCTTGTCTCAGGATGATAAGTTGGTGGTTGAAGATATCCCTCTAGTGCTGTGGGGGCTGTGCTTTGGCAAAGTGGGTGGGGTTATCTCCTTCCTGTTTGGCCCTGTCCGGGGGTATCATCGGATGGGGCCGCAGTGTCTCCTGACCCCTCCTGTCTCAGCCTCCAGTATTTATGCTGCAGTAGTTTATGTGTCGGTCAGTTTGTTATATCTGGAGTACTTCTCCTGTCCTATCCGGTGTCCTGTGTGAATTTAAGTATGCTCTCTCTAATTCTCTCTTTCTTTCTCTCTCTCGGGGGACCTGAGCCCTAGGACCATGCCTCAGGACTACCTGACATGATGACTCCTTGCTGTCCCCAGTCCACCTGGCCGTGCTGCTGCTCCAGTTTCAACTGTTCTGCCTGTGATTATTATTATTTGACCATGCTGGTCATATATGAACATTTGAACATCTTGGCCATGTTCTGTTATAATCTCCACCCGGCACAGCCAGAAGAGGACTGGCCATCCCACATAGCTTGGTTCCTCTCTAGGTTTCTTCCTAGGTTTTGGCCTTTCTAGGGAGTTTTTCCTAGCCACCGTGCTTCTACACCTGCATTGCTTGCTGTTTGGGGTTTTAGGCTGGGTTTCTGTACAGCACTTTGAGATATCAGCTGATGTACGAAGGGCTATATAAATACATTTGATTTGATTAGATTAGAATTGTAACTGGGGTAGAATTAGAATTGTAACTGGGGTAGAATTAGAATTGTAACTGGAGTAGAATTAGAATTGTAACTGGGGTAGAATTAGAATTGTAACTGGAGTAGAATTAGAATGGATTTGAGCCCCTATCTCTTATCCTTTCCCTCCCATTCTTAAGGCTTGGTTTGACTGACATGGCAGAATGACTGCCAGGCTGTATCACAACCGGCCGTGATTGGGAGTCCCATTCAGCGGCGCACAATTGGCCCAGCGTCGTCCATGTTTGGCCGGTGTAGGCCGTCATTGTAAACAACAATTTGTTCTGAACTGACTTGCCTGGTTAAATAACGGTTCAATTGAAAAATGTAAATAACTGACTAACAGGCCTGAATGGCTGACAGCTGCAGTAGTGGTATTCAGGTGGAAGTCCATGACCCTGTTCCCTTATTAATACACTGACTCATCTGACCTCACACACACACAGGCACGCACACACACACACACACACATACACACACACAGACACACACACACACACACACTCACACACACACACAGGCACACACACACGCACGCACGCACGCACGCACGCACACACACACACACACACACACACACACACACACACACACACACACACAGGCACACACACACACACACACACACACACACACACACACACACAGGCACGCACGCACACACACACACACACACACACGCACACACACACACACATGGACCTAAGATCACCTGCTGACAGTGCTGATGTGTTACTCATTCCTAATCGTCATAGCAGTAAACTGCCCACCTGCATATTTGTCTTAATCCAAGCTTTACCCTGACAAGAGGTTTATAACCTGATTGTTTCATTCACTTTGAACCATGCCTTTGTTATCTTCCCAAGGTGGAATGTTTCCTCTATTCTGTTCTTTACGTGAGAGAAATCTAATCTGAATAAAGCAGGGGCATTATTCACAGAGCAGATGAGTGCACGTACACACCCACACCCACACCCACACACACACACACACACTCAGCTGAGTGGGCACTTTTAGTGAGATTAGATTCTGACCACATTACTCTCATTCATCAGAGAAAAGCTAATGGAATGTGGGTGTGTGTTTGTGTGTATCTGTGCACGGTACATGGTGTGTTTCTGTGTGTATGCTCAGGTACGTGTGTGCATTCACGCTTGTTTGTGTGTATTTGTGTGTGTATGCGTGCCTGTGTGTGTACATCTGTGTGTGTGTGACTTACCACTTTTACGAGCTGTGACATGGAAACCTCAAACTCCACGGTGACGGGGTCTGAGACGTTCTCCACCGGCCTGATAAACTGGTTGTACCTCCGGAACAGCCTCCTGAACAACCTGTCCTCCCCTTTAGAGGAGAAGCAGTCTGGAGGGAGGAGAGAGGGGGTAGGAAAGAAATGGAGAGGGGGAGAGGAGGAGGGGGAGAGAAGAGTGGGAGGGGAGGGAAGAGGGAAAGGGGGGGTTGGAAAGAAATCGAGAAGGAGAGGGGGAGGGGAGAGGGGGAGGGGTTGAAGATAGAGAAAGAAGATAAACAGAATCAGTATACAGACCCTTTTCCTGTTTCTATGTCTTGGTGTCACCTGCTGTTAGCAAACTGAAATATTACAATTCACTTCACTCACTGTTGATCCTTTGATTGTATTTGGTCAAGTTTACCAACATAGCAGCTGAACCCAGAATCAGACTGTGTCACTAACAGAGACACAGAGAGAGGAATGTGAATGTTAACCTATTTAAAGATCTTACTCACATCGGCTACAGAGAGCATGATCACACAGTCATCCAGAACAGCTGGTGTTCTCATGCATGGTTCAGTGTTGCTCGCCTCGAAACGAGCATGGAAGGCATTTTGCAGGCTCTCGCAACAGGGCAGCTCACGGCTTGGCTTCTCTTTTGCAATCCGTGATAGTTTGCAAGCCCTGCCACATCCGACGAGCATCAGAGCCGGCGTAGTAGTAGGATTCGATCTTAGTCCTGTATTGACATTTTCTCTGTTTGACGGCTCAGCGGAGGTTGTAGAGTGATTTCTTATAAGCGTCTGGATTAGTGTCAAGCTCCTTGAAGGCGGCAGCTCAAGCCTTTAGCTCAGTGTGGATGTTGCCTGTAATCCATGGCTTCTGGATGGGAAATGTACGTACGGTCACTGTGGGGATGACATCATCGATGCACTTATTAAATGTATTAATACATTTGATGACTGATGTGGTATTACTCCTCAATGTCATCGGATGAATCCCGGAACATATTCCAGTCTGTGTTAGCGAAACAGTCCTGTAGCTTAGCAACCATTCATCGGACCACTTCCTTCTTGAGCGCGTCACTGGAACTTCCTGTTTGAGTTTTTGCTTGTAAGCAGGAATCAGGAGGTTGGACTTATGGTCAGATTTGCCAAATGGAGAGTGAGTGAGAATTTTGTAAGCATCGCTGTGTGTGGAGTGAAGATGATCTAGAGTTTTGTAAGCATCGCTGTGTGGAGTAAAGATGATCTAGAGTTTTGTAAGCATCGCTGTGTGGAGTAAAGATGATCTAGAGTTTTGTAAGCATCGCTGTGTGGAGTAAAGATGATCTAGAGTTTTGTAAGCATCGCTGTGTGTGGAGTAAAGATGATCTAGAGTTTTGTAAGCATCGCTGTCTGTAGAGTAAAGATGATCTAGAGTTTTGTAAGCATCGCTGTGTAGAGTAAAGATGATCTAGAGTTTTGTAAGCATCGCTGTGTGTAGAGTAAAGATGATCTAGAGTTTTGTAAGCATCGCTGTGTAGAGTAAAGATGATCTAGAGTTTTGTAAGCATCGCTGTGTGGAGTAAAGATGATCTAGAGTTTTGTAAGCATCGCTGTCTGTGGAGTAAAGAGGATCTAGAGTTTTGTAAGCATCGCTGTCTGTAGAGTAAAGATGATCTAGAGTTTTGTAAGCATCGCTGTGTGGAGTAAAGATGATCTAGAGTTTTGTAAGCATCGCTGTGTGGAGTAAAGAGGATCTAGAGTTTTGTAAGCATCGCTGTGTGGAGTAAAGATGATCTAGAGTTTTGTAAGCATCGCTGTGTGGAGTAAAGAGGATCTAGAGTTTTGTAAGCATCGCTGTGTGGAGTAAAGATGATCTAGAGTTTTGTAAGCATCGCTGTGTGGAGTAAAGAGGATCTAGAGTTTTGTAAGCATCGCTGTGTGGAGTAAAGATGATCTAGAGTTTTGTAAGCATCGCTGTGTGTAGAGTAAAGATGATCTAGAGTTTTGTAAGCATCGCTGTCTGTAGAGTAAAGATGATCTAGAGTTTTGTAAGCATCGCTGTGTGTAGAGTAAAGATGATCTAGAGTTCTGTAAACATCGATGTCTGTAGAGTAAAGATGATCTAGAGTTTTGTAAGCATCGCTGTCTGTAGAGTAAAGATGATCTAGAGTTTTGTAAGCATCGCTGTGTGGAGTAAAGATGATCTAGAGTTTTGTAAGCATCGCTGTGTGTAGAGTAAAGATGATCTAGAGTTTTGTAAGCATCGCTGTCTGTGGAGTAAAGAGGATCTAGAGTTTTGTAAGCATCGCTGTGTGGAGTAAAGATGATCTAGAGTTTTGTAAGCATCGCTGTGTGTAGAGTAAAGATGATCTAGAGTTTTGTAAGCATCGCTGTCTGTGGAGTAAAGAGGATCTAGAGTTTTGTAAGCATCGCTGTGTGGAGTAAAGATGATCTAGAGTTTTGTAAGCATCGCTGTCTGTAGAGTAAAGAGGATCTAGAGTTTTGTAAGCATCGCTGTGTAGAGTAAAGATGATCTAGAGGATCTCCTCTAGTTGACCAGGTGACATGCTAGTAAAGAGGATCTAGAGTTTTGTAAGCATCGCTGTGTGGAGTAAAGAGGATCTAGAGGATCTCCTCTAGTTGACCAGGTGCTAGTAAAAATGAAGTAAAACAGATTTCAGTTTCCCATTTTGTTGTTTGCTGATGGCCATATCCAGCTCGTTTAGTACGGTCTTGGTGACAGCATCGGTTTGTGCTGGTACACAGGGTCTGAATACTTACGGAACTAAGGTATTTCTGTTTTGTACTTTTAATACATTTGCAAAATTTTCTAAAAACCTGTTTTTGCTTTGTCATTATGGGGCATTGTGTGTAGATTGATGAGGAATAACGTAACAAAATGTGGAAACACTAAAGGGGTCTGAGTACTTTTTGAATGTATATTATCCATGTCCTTGTTCAGCCGCGACTCAGAGAAACATACCATACTACAGTTCTTCAACAAAAACACACAAAATAGTCCATAAAACAGCAGCTACCCAATGCAGAGCCATCCTACACCAATCTATGACATGGCTCTGTTACAGAGACAGAGGGCAGGACGGATTTAGAGAGAGAGACAGAGAGAGAAAAAGAGAGATGGACAGAGAGACAGAGAGAGAGAGGGGGGAGAAGAGAGATAGAGAGACAGAGAGATCGAGAGAGATAGAGATAGACAGAGAGATCGAGAGAGAGATAGACAGAGAGAGAGGGGGGAGACGGAAAGAGAGATCGAGAGAGAGATAGACAGAGAGAGAGGGGGGAGACGGAAAGAGAGATCGAGAGACAGAGAGATCGAGAGAGATAGAAATAGACAGAGAGATTGAGAGATAAATAGACAGAGAGAGAGAGAGATGGGGGAGAGGCGAAGAAAGAGAGAGAGAGCGATAGAGAGAGAGAGAGAGACAGAGAGAGAGGGGGGAGACGGAAAGAGAGATCGAGAGAGAGATAGACAGAGAGAGGGGGGAGACGGAAAGAGAGATCGAGAGAGAGAGACAGAGAGATCGAGAGAGATAGAAATAGACAGAGAGATTGAGAGAGAAATAGACAGAGAGAGAGAGAGATGGGGGGAGAGGCGAAGAAAGAGAGAGAGAGCGATAGAGAGAGAGAGAGAGACAGAGAGAGAGAGAGCGGGGGTAGAGAGGGTAAGAGAGAGAGATCGAGAGAGGGGGGTGGGGGGTTTAGAGAGATCGAGAGAGAGAGACAGAGAGAGAGAGAGAGAGAGAGAGAGAGAGAGACAGAGAGAGAGAGAGAGAGAGAGAGAGAGAGAGAGAGAGAGACAGAGAGAGAGGTCGCTAAAGCTTTTAGCATGTTCCTCTGGATCCCAGCACCAATGTAACATGGGTTGCGGCAGACATTTTAAGAGTTCCAAACATGGACGTGGACAGTTCAAAGGTCATTGATAATAACCTCTCTCTCTCACTTCCATCGTCACGGCAGCTCCACATATCCAGCCATACGGAAAATAGACTGGGCTACACACACACACAAGCACAGAAAGACACACACACACACACAAGCACAGAAAAACACACACATTTTTTAAGAAGATGGCCCGCCAGCCTCGAACGTTCCTCTGGAGGGCTGCACACACACACACACACGTCTCATGGGGAGCAGTAGGGTTGAGAGACATGGAAGGGGAAACACTCCTAGACAGTACAGCATGTTCTGTCCTCTTCTCAAGCCTATAACTCTGTGTGTGTGTGTGTGTGTGTGTGTGTGTGTGTGTGTGTGTGTGTGTGTGTGTGTGTGTGTGTGTGTGTGTGTGTGTGTGTGTGTGTGTGTGTCTCTCTCTCTCTGTGTGTGTGTGTGTGTGTCCTGTCCTCTCCTCTATCCCTCAGTAACAGTCTGGTCGTGTTCTACCAGACTGCAGCCATACTCACAGGAACAGGATATATAGTATACAGTGGGGCAAAAAAGTATTTAGTCAGCCACCAATTGTGCAAGTTCTGCCACTTAAAAAGCTGAGAGAGGCCTGTAATTTTCATCATATGTACACTTCAACTATGACAGACAAAATGAGAAAAAAAATCCAGAAAATCACATTGTAGGATTTTTTATGAATTTATTTGCAAATTATGGTGGAAAATAAGTATTTGGTCAATAACAAAAGTTTATCTCAATACTTTGGAATATACCCTTTGTTGGCAATGACAGAGGTCAAACGTTTTCTGTAAGTCTTCACAAGGTTTCACACACTGTTGCTGGTATTTTGGCCCATTCCTCCATGCAGATCTCCTCTAGAGCAGTGATGTTTTGGGGCTGTTGCTGGGCAACACGGACTTTCAACTCCCTCCAAAGATTTTCTATGGGGTTGAGATCTGGAGACTGGCTAGGCCACTCCAGGACCTTGAAATGCTTCTTACGAAGCCACTCCTTCATTGCTCGGGCGGTGTGTTTGGGATCATTGTCATGCTGAAAGACCCAGCCATGTTTCATCTTCAATGCCCTTGTTGATGGAAGGAGGTTTTCACTCAAAATCTCACGATACATGGCCCCATTCATTCTTTCCTTTACACGGATCAGTCGTCCTGGTCCCTTTGCAGAAAAACAGCCCCAAAGCATGACATTTCCACCCCCATGCTTCACAGTAGGTATGATGTTCTTTGGATGCAACTCAGCATTCTTTGTCCTCCAAACACGACGAGTTGAGTTTTTACCAAAAAGTTATATTTTGGTTTCATCTGACCATATGACATTCTCCCAATCTTCTTCTGGATCATCCAAATGCTCTCTAGCAAACTTCAGACGAGCCTGGACATGTACTGGCTTAAGCAGGGGGACACGTCTGGCACTGCAGGATTTGAGTCCCTGGCGGCGTAGTGTGTTACTGATGGTAGGCTTTGTTACTTTGGTCCCAGCTCTCTGCAGGTCATTCACTAGGTCCCCCCGTGTGGTTCTGGGATTTTTGCTCATCGTTCTTGTGATCATTTTGACCCCACGGGGTGAGATCTTGCGTGGAGCCCCAGATCGAGGGAGATTATCAGTGTATATCTTCCATTTCCTAATAATTGCTCCCACCGTTGATTTCTTCAAACCAAGCTGCTTACCTATTGCAGACTCAGTCTTCCCAGCCTGGTGCAGGTCTACAATTTTGTTTCTGGTGTCCTTTGACAGCTCTTTGGTCTTGGCCATAGTGGAGTTTGGAGTGTGACTGTTTGAGGTTGTGGACAAGTGTCTTTTATACTGACAACAAATTTAAACAGGTGCCATTAATACAGGTAACAAGTGGAGGACAGAGGAGCCTCTTAAAGAAGAAGTTACAGGTCCGTGAGAGCCAGAAATCTTGCTTGTTTGTAGGTGACCAAATACTTATTTTCCACCATAATTTGCAATAAATTCATAAAAAATCCTACAATGTGATTTTCTGGATTTTTTTTCTCATTTTGTCTGTCATAGTTGAAGTGTACCTATGATGAAAAGTACAGGCCTCCCTCATCTTTTTAAGTGGCAGAACTTGCACAATTGGTGGCTGACTAAATACTTTTTTGCCCCACTGTAGTTGAAACTGGAATTTAATCCACACTTAGCTTCACTCACACGGCTGTCCTATAATATAAATATCAACAATATATATCTACTGTACAGAGAGAGAGAGAGAGACAGAGAGAGAGAGAGAGAGAGAGAGAGAGAGAGAGAGAGAGAGAGAGAGAGAGAGAGAGAGAGAGAGAGAGAGAGAGAGAGGGGGGAACTTGTACTTTAACTATTTGTCCATCACTACAACACTGTATATCTACATATTATGACATTTGAAATGTCTTTATTCTTTTGGAACCTTTGTGAGTCTCATATTTACTGTTAATTTGTTATCATGTATTCCTCTCCCGCCTCTGTCTCATTTATCATCTCTCTATCCTCTCCCTCCTCTCTCTTCTCTCTATCCTCTTCTTCTTTCTTCTCTCCACTCTCTCCTCTCTCCTCTCTCTTCTCTCCTCTCTCTCCTCTCTCTTCTCTCTATCCTCTCTTCTCTCTTCTCTCCTCTCTCCCCTCTCTCTTCTCTCTATCCTCTCTCTCCTCTCTCTTCTCTCTATCCTCTCTTCTCTCTCCTCTCTATCCACTCCCGTGTCTCTACCTCCTCTCCCGCCTATCTCTCTCCTCTCTTCTCTCTTCTCTCCTCTCTCTCCTCTCTCTCCTCTCTCCTCTCTCCTCTCTCTCCTCTCCTCTCTCCTCTCTGTCCTCTCCCGCCTCTCTCTCCTCTCTCTCCTCTCTTCTCTCTTCTCTCCTCTCTATCCTCTCTCTCCTCTCTTCTCTCTTCTCTCCTCTCTCTCCTCTCTATCCTCTCCCTCCTCTCCCGCCTCTCTATCCTCTCTTCTCTCTCCTCTCTCCTCTCTCCCCTCTCTATCCTCTCTCTACTCTCTCTCCTCTCTTCTCTCTTCTCTCTCTCCTCTCTTCTCTCTTCTCTCCTCTAGGGCTCAAACCAAGTCCTCTGACTTAACTACCCTCCTTTAAACATAAAGACACCGTATTACTATGTGCACCCTAGATACTAGTTTTCCATTGTATCATTTCATCTGGTGTTTAATGAGGACACTGTAAATTGGGTTTAAAAGGTGGAGATTGAAGAACTTATGAAATGATGAAATGGCTCAAACCAAGTCCTCTGACTTAACTACCCTCCTCTCTCCTCTCTATCCTCTCTCTCTCCTCTCTCTCCTCTCCCTCCTCTCCCGTCTCTCTCTCCTCTCTTCTCTCTTCTCTCCTCTAGGGCTCAAACCAAGTCCTCTGACTTAACTACCCTCCTCTCCCGCCTCTCTCTCCTCTCTCTCATCTCTTCTCTCTTCTCTCCTCTCTCTCTCCTCTCTTCTCTCCTCTAGGGCTCAAACCAAGTCCTCTGACTTAACTACCCTCCTCTCTCCTCTCTCTCCTCTCCCTCCTCTCCCGCCTCTCTCTCCTCTCTCTCCTCTCTTCTCTCTTCTCTCCTTTCTTCTCTCTTCTCTCCTCTAGGGCTCAAACCAAGTCCTCTGACTTAACTACCCTCCTCTCTCCTCTCTTTCCTCTCCCTCCTCTCCCGCCTCTCTCTCCTCTCTCTCCTCTCTTCTCTCTTCTCTCCTCTCTCTCTCCTCTCTTCTCTCTTCTCTCCTCTAGGGCTCAAACCAAGTCCTCTGACTTAACTACCCTCCTCTCTCCTCTCTCTCCTCTCCTCTCTCTCCTCTCCCTCCTCTCCCGCCTCTCTCTCCTCTCTCTCCTCTCTTCTCTCCTCTCTCTCTCCTCTCTTCTCTCTTCTCTCCTCTAGGGCTCAAACCAAGTCCTCTGACTTAACTACCCTCCTTTAAACATAAAGACACCGTATTACTATGTGCACCCTAGATACTAGTTTTCCATTGTATCATTTCATCTGGTGTTTAATGAGGACACTGTAAATTGGGTTTAAAAGGTGGAGATTGAAGAACTTATGAAATGATGAATAATAACAGTTACTACACAGTAATGATCTTTTACAGAAGATGTGTGATGATATAATATCTACATTATTAATATCTACATTATTCTCATAAAGCCTGACAATAATCCTTAAAATGACAATGAGACATGAAACACAGCGGGTCATGCTGAATTAGTGTGTGTGTGTGTGTGTGTGTGTGTGTGTGTGTGTGTGTGTGTGTGTGTGTGTGTGTGTGTGTGTGTGTGGAGACAGCCCTTGAGAGGAACGCTAGATACTGGCGGCAGTCTTCTTAAAATGTCATCCTGCAGACTAAGTTTTAAAGCACCAACGTCAAACTCTTCAGAGTTGAGTTTCATCCTACCACACTAGCTGTATACTACCTTCATCCTACCACACTAGCTATATACTGCCTTCATCCTACCACACTAGCTGTATACTGCCTTCATCCTACCACACTAGCTGTATACTACCTTCATCCTACCACACTAGCTGTATACTGCCTTCATCCTACCACACTAGCTGTATACTACCTTCATCCTACCACACTAGCTGTATACTGCCTTCATCCTACCACACTAGCTGTATACTGCCTTCATCCTACCACACTAGCTGTATACTGCCTTCATCCTACCACACGAGCTGTATACTGCCTTCATCCTACCACACTAGCTGTATACTGCCTTCATCCTACCACACGAGCTGTATACTGCCTTCATCCTACCACACTAGCTGTATACTGCCTTCATCCTACCACACTAGCTGTATACTGCCTTCATCCTACCACACTAGCTGTATACTGCCTTCATCCTACCACACTAGCTGCATACTGCCTTCATCCTACCACACTAGCTGTATACTGCCTTCATCCTACCACACGAGCTGTATACTGCCTTCATCCTACCACACTAGCTGTATACTGCCTTCATCCTACCACACTAGCTGTATACTACCTTCATCCTACCACACTAGCTGTATACTGCCTTCATCCTACCACACTAGCTATATACTGCCTTCATCCTACCACACTAGCTGTATACTGCCTTCATCCTACCACACGAGCTGTATACTGCCTTCATCCTACCACACTAGCTGTATACTGCCTTCATCCTACCACACTAGCTGTATACTGCCTTCATCCTACCACACTAGCTGTATACTGCCTTCATCCTACCACACTAGCTGTATACTGCCTTCATCCTACCACACTAGCTGTATACTGCCTTCATCCTACCACACTAGCTGTATACCGCCTTCATCCTACCACACTAGCTGTATACTGCCTTCATCCTACCACACTAGCTGTATACTGCCTTCATCCTACCACACTAGCTGTATACCGCCTTCATCCTACCACACTAGCTGTATATGTCACATAGGAGACACACAGACACACACACTTAAACGCTCCATGTCCTCGTTAGTTAATTACTGTGAGGGTTCTGCTCTGTACGACTCACAGAACGGTGACTAAACCACTGCTTTGATCAAAATAGTCTCTCTCTGGCTACAGTTTGAACACACACACACAGACACGAACATGAACACACACACACACACACACACACACACACACACACACAAACACACCCAGACACGAACACAAACACACAAACATGAACACACACACACACACACACACACCTTTGATGTGGTCAGATAGATTTCATAAAAGAGGTAATTATGTCAGAACATTTCCAGCAGCTTCCATCTCTGTTTCAGCTATTTGATCCCTTTCCAACTCCCTACCCGTCCGTCACTGACTAGTCCTCTCTTTCTCTCCTCTTCCCCCTCTCTTATTCTCTCTCTTCCTCCACAGATCAGTGCTGGGCAATAATTGTGGCTCGAGGGCCACATCGGATTTCAAAATTCAGCGGTGGGCTGGACAGGTTTTTTCCTGAACGATTTGCTCATCAGAAAAAAGGGGCAGATACATGAAAAAGTTTAGATTCATTATAATTTCTACATACTTTCACATTTTGGATGTTCAAGGGCGGCCTGGAGTGTTTTGTAAGCCAAAATCCAAAACATTTCAACTAAAACACTCCGACCTCCGCAGGCCAGATTGAACGGGCTGGATGTTGCCCTGCAATAGAGGAAAGAGCCTTGTTAAAATGTCATGCTGCAGATTACGTCTTAAAAGCACAGACTTCATACTCTTCAGATATGGGTTGTGTCTAACTTCATCCTACCACACGAACTGTATACTGACTTCATCCTACCACACGAGCTGTATACTGCCTTCATCCTACCACACGAGCTGTATACTGCCTTCATCCTACCACACGAGCTGAATACTGCCTTCATCCTACCACACTAGCTGTATACTGCCTTCATCCTACCACACTAGCTGTATACTGCCTTCATCCTACCACACTAGCTTTATACTGCCTTCGTCCTACCACACTAGCTTTATACTGCCTTCATCCTACCACACTAGCTGTATACTGCCTTCATCCGACCACACGAGCTGTATACTGCCTTCATCCTACCACACTAGCTGTATACTGCCTTCATCCTACCACACCAGCTGTATACTGCCTTCATCCTACCACACTAGCTGTATACTGCCTTCATCCTACCACACTAGCTATATACTGCATTCATCCTACCACACTAGCTGTTTACTGCCTTCGTCCTACCACACTAGCTGTATACTGCCTTCATCCTACCACACTAGCTGTATACTGTATGTCACTATGGATTTACACAGTGGATTCACACAGTGACTGTCTGAGGGTTGGTATGGATTCACACAGTGATTGTCTGAGGGTTGAAATGGATTCACACAGTGACTGTCTGAGGGTTGATATGGATTCACACAGTGACTGTCAGAGGCTTGATATGGATTAACACAGTGACTGTCTGAGGGTTTGAAATGTTTTGGCAAAGTTTACAGGTAACTTTTGAGATATTTTGTTGTCATGTTGCACAAGTTGGAACCGGTGTTTTTCTGGATCAAACGCGCCAAATAAATGGACTTTTTGGACATATATCGACGGAATTAATCAAACAAAAGGATAATTTGTGATGTTTATGAGACACATTAGAGTGCCAACAGAAGAAGCTCGTCAAAGGTAAGACATTAATTATATTTTTATTTCTGCGTTTTGTGTCGTGCCTGCATGGTTGAAATATGGTTTCTCTCTTTGTTTACGGAGGTGCTATCCTCAGATAATAGCATCGTTTGCTTTCGCCGAAAAGCCTTTTTGAAATCTATGTCAGATTGGCTGGATTCAAAACACGTGTAGCTTTAATTTGCCATCTTGCATATTTGATTTAATGAAAGTTAGATTTTTATAGTAATGTATTTGAATTTGGCGCTCTGCATTTCCCCTGAGAGGTTTTAAGAGGTGCATGGTGATGAGTCTCTCTCACCATCTGCCTGAGCTAATACAGAGATGTGTGTGTGTGTGTGTGTGTGGCTAATACAGAGATTGAGTTATGGATGAGGTCTCAGTCATGTATTAGTCATGACCATCCCATTATCATGTAGCTTTTAGAGGAGGAGGGAGAGAGGAGAGGGAGAGAGGGGGAGAGAGAGAGGAAGAGGGAGGGGGTGAGAAAGAGGAAGAGAGAGGGGGAGAGAGTGGTAGAGAGAGAGGTTAGGAGCTTCAATGTGAGATGTGGCAGGGTGTGTGTCCAGTAATGGGAAGAGACAGTAGAGGTGTTGATGCCAGTGGGACTGCTCTCTTCCAGCATGGCTACACATGCCTAACCTCTCCAGGCACACTGTGTGTATGTGTGTGTGTGTGTGTGTGTGTGTGTGTGTGTGTGTGTGTGTGTGTGTGTGTGTGTGTGTGTGTGTGTGTGTGTGTGTGTGTGTGTGTGTGTGTGTGTGTGTGTGTGTGTGTGTGTGTGTGTGTGTAGAATAGACTGAATAAAGTGTTGTTTGGAATGACATTATGATACTGTCAGGATTTATATCACCACACCATGAAATAAATGGTGATTTATATCACCACACCTTGAAATAAATGGTGATTTATATCACCACACCTTGAAATAAATGGTGATTTATATCACCACACCTTGAAATAAATGGTGATTTATATCACCACACCTTGAAATAAATGGTGATTTATATCACCACACCTTGAAATAAATTGTGATTTATATCACCACACCATGAAATAAATGGTGATTTATATCACCACACCTTGAAATAAATGGTGATTTATATCACCACACCTTGAAATAAATGGTGATTTATATCACCACACCTTGAAATAAATGGTGATTTATATCACCACACCTTGAAATAAATGGTGATTTATATCACCACACCTTGAAATAAATGGTGATTTATATCACCACACCTTGAAATAAATGGTGATTTATATCACCACACCTTGAAATAAATGGTGATTTATATCACCACACCATGAAATAAATGGTGATTTATATCACCACACCATGAAATAAATGGTGATTTATATCACCACACCATGAAATAAATGGTGATTTATATCACCACACCTTGAAATAAATGGTGATTTATATCACCACACCTTGAAATAAATGGTGATTTATATCACCACATCATGAAATAAATGGTGATTTATATCACCACACCATGAAATAAATGGTGATTTACATCACCACACCTTGAAATAAATGGTGATTTATATCACCACACCTTGAAATAAATGGTGATTTATATCACCACACCATGAAATAAATGGTGATTTATATCACCACACCTTGAAATAAATGGTGATTTACATCACCACACCATGAAATAAATGGTGATTTACATCACCACACCTTGAAATAAATGGTGATTTATATCACCACACCTTGAAATAAATGGTGATTTATATCACCACACCTTGAAATAAATGGTGATTTATATCACCACACCTTGAAATAAATGGTGATTTATGTCACCACACCTTGAAATAAATGGTGATTTATATCACCACACCATGAAATAAATGGTGATTTATATCACCACACCTTGAAATAAATGGTGATTTATATCACCACACCTTGAAATAAATGGTGATTTATATCACCACACCTTGAAATAAATGGTGATTTATATCACCACACCTTGAAATAAATGGTGATTTATATCACCACACCTTGAAATAAATGGTGATTTATATCACCACACCTTGAAATAAATGGTGATTTATATCACCACACCTTGAAATAAATGGTGATTTATATCACCACACCATGAAATAAATGGTGATTTATATCACCACACCATGAAATAAATGGTGATTTATATCACCACACCTTGAAATAAATGGTGATTTATATCACCACACCTTGAAATAAATGGTGATTTATATCACCACACCTTGAAATAAATGGTGATTTATATCACCACACCATGAAATAAATGGTGATTTATATCACCACACCATGAAATAAATGGTGATTTACATCACCACACCTTGAAATAAATGGTGATTTATATCACCACACCTTGAAATAAATGGTGATTTATATCACCACACCATGAAATAAATGGTGATTTATATCACCACACCTTGAAATAAATGGTGATTTACATCACCACACCATGAAATAAATGGTGATTTACATCACCACACCTTGAAATAAATGGTGATTTATATCACCACACCATGAAATAAATGGTGATTTACATCACCACACCTTGAAATAAATGGTGATTTACATCACCACATTCAATGGGTCCTAGACAGGCAGAGTCTGCGTCCAAAATGGCTCCCTATGTAGTGCACTACTTTTGACCAGGGTCTATAGGGTAGTGCACTACTTTTGACCAGGGTCTATAGGGTAGTGCACTACTTTTGACCAGGGTCTATAGGGTAGCGCACTATTTTTGACCAGGGTCTATAGGGTAGTGCACTACTTTTGACCAGGGTCTATAGGGTAGTGCACTACTTTTGACCAGGGCGTATAGAGTAGTGCACTACATAGGGAATAGGGTGCCATGTGGGATAGACTCATTTCAGAACCAATGAAAGAGCCAATCCCAGAGCCACACATGGACCTTTAACCTCCAATATAATGTAATTTAAATGAGATGGTGAAGAGAGACAGAGTGACATTCACAGACGACACGCAGGCGTCTACCCTGAGGAGTCTGTTATACCTCAACTCTCTTCCCATCAGGCTTTGATTAGGAAAGTGGCTAATAACTCCACAGGATAAACACAAAGACATCAGCTGTCTCCAACCACCTTTATGACCTCATCAACATGGGACATGGAGCCTTGACACACACACACACACAACCATCCCTCTATAGCCCTGCATGTTATAGTGACCCTATCCCTCATCAACAGAAGGGGACATACATGATACATGCAGCAGCTCAGTTCAGGGACCTGATCATCTATCATTCATTCAGATGCAAAGAGAAAGGAGTAAGTAGGTAAACCATGTGACAGACAAACTAACGTAACCACACACACACACACACACACTACAAGGTCTTGTAATAGAGCAGCCACAGTACTGGAGTTATGATACATGTTTACTGGAAGTGATGTAAAGAGAGAGAGAGAGAGAGACCAAAAGAGGGTGCGGGAGAGAGAGAGAGAGAGAGAGAGAGAGAGAGAGAGAGAGAGAGAGAGACCAAAAGAGGGTGCGGGAGAGAGATATTTAGTTATTTAGTTATAAGTTAGTTATAGTTTCATTTTCCATAATTTGATTTTATATTTATTGCATTTCTACTATTGACTGTTACCATTTTATTGTATTTATTTTTGTATTTAATTTTGTATTATTATTTGCTATCATTTATAATTTTGTTACAATGTATATTGTATACATTGTTGCTTTGGCAATATTGACACAATGTTTTTCATGCCAATAAAGCAGCTTGAATTTGAATTTGAATTTGAGAGAGAGAGAGAGAGAGAGACAGAGAGAGAGAGAGAGAGAGAGAGAGAGACAGAGAGAGAGAGAGAGAGAGAGAGAGAGACAGAGAGAGAGAGAGAGAGAGACCAAAAGAGATTGTGAGAGAGAGAGAGAGCGAGAGAGAAAGAGAGAGAGAGACCAAAAGAGATTGTGAGAGAGAGAGAGAGAGAGAGAGAGAGAGAGAGAGAGAGAGAGAGAGAGAGAGAGAGAGAGAGAGAGAGAATAAAAATAAAAGAGGGTGCGAGAGAGAGAGACCAAAAGAGGGTGCGAGAGAGAGAGAGAGAGAGAGAAAGAACGAGAACAAGAACGAGAGAGAGAGAGAGAGAGAGACAGAGAATAAAAAACTTTTGTGATTGTAATGTTTACTGATTGTTTATTTCCCTTTTGTTTCTTGTATATTCCATTTGCCTTGGCAATGTAAACACTGCATGACCAAAAGTACGTGGACACCTGCTTGTTAAACATCTCATTTCAAAATCATGGGCATTAATATGGATTTGGTCCCGCGTTTGCTGCTGTAACAGCCTCAAGTCTTCTGGGAAGGCTTTTCATTAGATATTGGAATATTGCTGCTGGGATTTGCTTCCATTCAGCCACAAGAGCATTAGTGAGGTTGGGCACTAATGTTGGGTGATTAGGCCTGGCTCGCAGTCGGCGTTCCAATTCATCCCAAAGTTGTTTGATGGGGTTGAGGTCAGGGCTCTGTGCAAGCCAGTCAAGTTCTTCCACACCGATCTCAACAAAGCATTTCTATATGAACCTCTCTCGGTACACAGGGGCATTGTCATGCTGAAAAGGAAAAAGGCTTTCCCCAAACTGTTGCCAAAAAGTTGGAATCACAGAATCGCATAGAATGTCTCATTGACGGGGCTGCAGTGGAGCAGGTTGAGAGCTTCAAGTTCCTTGGCATCCACATCACCAACAAACTAACATGGTCCAAGCACACGAGACAGTCATGAAGAGGTCACAACAAAACCTATTCCAACCTCAGGAGACTGAAAAGATTTGGCATGGGTCCTCAGATCTTCAAAAGGTTGCACAGCTGCACCATTGAGAGCATCCTGACAGGTTGCATCACTGCCTGGTATGGCAACTGCTTGGCCTCTGACCGCAAGGCACTACAGAGGGTAATGCGAACGGCCCAGTACATCACTAGGGCCAAGCTTCCTGCCATCCAGGACCTCTATACCAGTCGGTGTCAGAGGAAGGCCCTAAAAATGGTCAAAGACTCCAGCCACCCTAGTCACAGACTGTTCTCTCTGCTACTGCACGGTAAGCGGTACCAGAGTACCAAGTCTAGGTCCAAGAGGCTTCTAAACAGCTTCTACCCCATAGCCATAATACTCCTAACAGCTAATCAAATGGCTACCCAGACTGTTAGCACCCCCCATACGCTGCTGCTACTCTCTGTTATTATCTATGCATAGCCACTTTAATAACCCTACCTGCATGCACATAATTACCTCAATTACCTCGACACCGGTGCCCCCGCACCTTGACACATTCACTCTGTACAGGTACCCCCTGTATATAGCCCCGCTATTGTTATTTACTGCTGCTCTTTAATTATTTGTTCATTAAACTGCACTGTTGGTTAAAGGCCTTGTAAGTCAGCATTTCACTGTAAGGTCTGCGCCTGTTTTATTCAGTGTATGTGACTAATACAATTTGATTTGATTTGATCTGAATGTCATTGTATGCTGTAGGGTTAAGATGTCCCTTCACTGGAAGTAAGTGGACTAGCCTGAACCATGAAAAACAGCCTCATAACATTATTCCTCCTCCGCCAAACTTTACAGTTGGCACTATGCATTGGGGAAGGTAGCATTCTCCTAGCTTCTGCCAAACCCAAACTCAGCCATCAAACTGCCAGATGGTGAAGCGTGATTCGTCGCTCCAGAGAACGCGTTTCCACTCCTCCAGAGTCCAATGGCGGCAAGATTTACACCACTCCAGACAACGCTTGGCATTGCACATGGTGATATTAGGCTTTTGTGTGGCTGCTCGCCCATGGAAACCCATTTCATGAAGCTCCCAATTAACAGTTATTGTGCTGATGTTGCTTCCAGAGGCAGTTTGGGTACCATTTATGGAGATCGCATGGCTGTGTGCTGGATTTTATACACCTGTCAGCAACAGGTGTGGCTGAAATAGCTGAATCCACTCATTTGAAGGGGCTTCCATTTATAGGGGCTTCCATTTTAATGGGGCTTCCGGCATATATAGTGTGCTTCCTAGCCAATAAAGCCCTTTTAACTGATTTGAATTGAGAGAGATAGAGAGAGAACAGGAGGAGTGTGCATTAAAGTTTGTGTGTGTGCGTGTGTGTGTTTGTGTGTGTTTGGAAGCATGCGTGTGGGTGTGTGTCTGTTTATGTGCATACATGAATGTGTAAGTTTGTTAGTCCATGTTTGAGCAAGACACAGACAGAGAGAGCAGGTGAAGACAGAGAGACAAAAATAATAGCTAAAAGCCTGTCAAAACCTAACGCCTCCAATCCATCAGACACAGTGGTACACACACACACACACACACACACACACACACACACACACACACACACACACACACACACACACACACACACACACACACACACACACACACACACACACACACTTCTCCTTTTATCAAGCATGTATTTATCCATGTTTACCTTTGTGTGGTTAAAGACATGATGAGGACATGGTGGGTTGCCAGCTATTCTCCTGATGAGACTTGGTTCCTTCATAGACCTTGTCTAGTTCAATGGGTACGTCTCTATTGTCAAGAAAATAGCCATTTTCTTAAAAGTGTAGAGTACCTCCACTTTTAAGAAAATGGATGCATCTCAATAATATCAGGTGGATTCCTTCCTCACCTTGTGTAGTTAAATTGGTACATCTTAATGGCTGAAAAAGAGGTCTACTTTACTGTCCTCATTTAAGAAAATGGGTGCATCTTGATAGTCTAAAGAGGCATCCTTCCTCTCTTTGTCTTAGGTGATGGGTGCATCTCCATACCGAGGTCTAACGTTGATTCCTTCCTCTCTTTGTCTTAGGCGATGGGTGCATCTCCATACTGGGGTCTAACGTTGATTCCTTCCTCTCTTTGTCTTAGGCGATGGGTGCATCTCCATACTTAGGTCTAACGTTGATTCCTTCCTCTCTGTGTCTTAGGCGATGGGTGCATCTCCATACTGAGGTCTAACGTTGATTCCTTCCTCGCCAATTGTAAGAAAATGGGTGCATCATTATAGTCTAATGTGGATTCCTTCATTTCCTTATCTCCTTTCCTTCTTCTGCACTAAAACAATAGGTGGTGAAAACCTGTTGCTTCCTGTCAACGGGGAATGAGAGGACAGTAAGGAAGACATGTTGAAGTCCAAGACGATTAATATCAATTTAAAAACAAAGGATGTGGAAGTCTGGGTTTCTCCCCTTTAAAATCAATTAATAGATAATCACTTAGAAACATCCACCAAACCCAGGCCAAAGTGAGCATGACCTGTTGGGAAAATATTTTACATATAAAAAAATGCATACGGTCAATGTAAAATCTGTGCAGTCAATGTAAAATCTGTGCAGTCAATGTAAAATCTGTGCAGTCAATGTAAAATCTGTGCAGTCAATGTAAAATCTGTACAGTCAATGTAAAATCTGTGCAGTCAATGTAAAATCTGTGCGGTCAATGTAAAATCTGTGCAGTCAATGTCAAATCTGTGCAGTCAATGTAACATATGTGCAGTCAATGTAAAATCTGTGCAGTCAATGTAAAATCTGTGCAGTCAATGTAAAATCTGTGCGGTCAATGTAAAATCTGTGCAGTCAATGTAAAATCTGTGCAGTCAATGTAAAATCTGTGCGGTCAATGTAAAATCTGTGCAGTCAATGTAAAATCTGTGCAGTCAATGTAAAATCTGTGCAGTTAATGTAAAATCTGTGCAGTCAATGTAAAATCTGTGCAGTCAATGTGAAATCTGTGCAGTCAATGTAAAATCTGTGCAGTCAATGTAAAATCTGTGCAGTCAATGTCAAATCTGTGCAGTCAATGTAAAATCTGTGCAGTCAATGTAAAATATGTGCGTGGGACAATAGAGAGAGATGAGAGAGGAGCGGGGGAGATAGAGATAGATAGATAGAGAGAGAGAATGATATGGAGAGTGAGAGATATATGGAGGGAGAGAGTCAATTATGTTAGAAATGTTTACTAGCCCTGCAGTTCCATAATCAGATTCTGTTTTTGTTTACTCTCTCTCGCTCTCTCGCTCTCTGTCTCTCTCTATTTGTTAACAATAACATGAAGAGCATCACAAATTTCGGTTATAAATTATTTCGACTCAAAACACATTTTGCATACAGGCCTACATCAAACTCCTCCGCTTATACGAGCCTGGATAGGCTATGATGACGGTGTTTCCTGATATTCTATCATGTTGGTGTACTTCGCACGACAACGCTTCCTTTGCCCATGGATGTTGTCCAGAAGAACAACGTTCAACATGTTAAATGATGGGCCTATAGGCGTTATGATGATGTGTAGTCTAACTTTCTGTACGTACCTTGTAAACAGAGAAGCTATATATATGATGTCAATCTGTTTGGGCTAATAGAATGTGTCCGCCAAAGTGAATCCTAAATATTGCACGTCACTTTCTCTATTCCTCTTCAATGTGTCCATAGACACACCCAGTATCACTCAGTTGACTAAATAAGTATACATTCGTCAAAACATGCAATTTTCACAAATTTTTGTAAGACAGGACAATCATTTATTACGAAATTCGCCTTTATATACTGCCACAATGACAGTTCACCGTTTCCAAGTGAAGTACACCCCACTCTGCGACGCAAACACAACAGCATCTTACGCCTCTATCATTTTCTCTTCAAAAACAAGGAAAGTTTGAAATGCATATTGCTTATTATAAAAACGAACCAAAATACAATCAACAGTTGAATTCCACAACATGGTGGTTTAGTTATTAAAGTAGCTTACCTTGCATTATCAACACAAAGACGAGGAGCAGCAAAGTCCCTCGCGCAGCTTGATTCATCTCTCGTCCGGTAGTCTACTGGGGAACTGTCCCTACCCTGTGAAACAACGGCGATTTAGTCCGTTAACAGGAAACAGCAGGCTACAAACAGCACGAAATGTATGGCTCTCTCCGGTGAGCGTATTGCGCTGTGAGACTGCCAGTACGCAGCTTGGCTCACGAGAGAGACACGGAACTCCGCTTCGTTCCACCCCTTTAGGCGCTACCTCACGCGCACCACTCCAAACTCAACACAGGAAGATAGATAAGTGCACAAACACATCAAAGAAGTCGGTGTAATAGACGAGTTTAATAAGCTGAAGAAGACATTTTAACATTTTAACTGGATCGCAGTTTCCGACTGAAGTCCTTAAACGGAGGAAACGATTTTAGCACCATGGACAGCGCATCATAAACCGTTTGTAGCCTAGCCTCAAACTGCTGAAATCTATCTGTTCAAATCGCGCAGCCTGCGTTGGATAAGAACCTGATAGACTATGTTGCAAACGGTTGGCCGGGTGACATATTCATTTTATATCGAGGAAGTTGATAATAACACATCTGGTGAGGATTTAACCTAAATTGCGTATGCGTAGGCTTCGACATGACAATGATATCGCTCAAATTGTCGCGTTGAAAGTTTACCTCTCAGTTCAAATATAGTATTCAATCAATTTGTTGACTAGGCAGTTGAGTTAACTTATCTGAACTCCCATGGTTTGGAAAGAAAAGTTATTGCTTCTCTCCAAAACAACGTTCCGCCCTGGTGAAGATTGAGATTGCTTTTAGGTGTAAACGTCACGCCACCACGGGCTCCCCCATTGAGACGCTGATTCATTTTCGCCTCCATTTGTAACGCTTGGCTTGACGTCATCAAACGGAGTCCTTAGGAACATGGTACCTAGTCTAGCGCGAGGCGGACGAGTCAACACAAACCTTTCATCAAAGGGACAGCGTGACCAGGACCACGGGAGAGGTTTCGTTTAGTCGGTCGTAGTGTAAAGGCTGTACGGTGTAATTCACGGATTAAACATACATGTGTGAGTGAGTGAGTAAGTAAGTGAGTGAGTGTGTGAGTGAGTGAGAGTGAGAGTGAGAGTGAGAGTGAGAGTGGGAGTGAGAGAGAGAGTGAGAGTGGGAGTGAGAGAGAGAGTGAGAGTGGGAGTGAGAGAGAGAAAGAGAGAGAGAGAGAGAGAGAGTGGGAGAGAGAGAGAGAGAGTGAGAGTGAGAGTGAGAGAGAGAGTGAGAGAGAGAGAGAGAGAGAGAGAGTGTGTGTGTGTGTGTGTGTGTGTGTGCGTGTGTGAGTGTGTGTGTGCGCATATTTAATCACACAGCTCTAATATGAGACAGTAAGCTTAACTCAATAGTTTAATGAGACAATGAATTATGGAGCAAACAACATCTGTGCCGCCATGTGAGCCCCCCTGGGTGGGTGTGTGAGAGAGCATGAAAGAGGGAGAGAGAGAGAGAACAGAGATGTATGGATAAACCACTTTACCAATCTGTTGGCTCTATAAAACAGCAAAAACATCTACATGATCAATTAAAAAAGAGAAAGAAAGAGAGAGATAATTCACAAAATGGAACAAACACCGAATTGAGACTCTGCATGCAGAATTCGGTAAAAGAATTAGGCTGATAACCGCAAAGTAATCAAAATCCAGAAAAGAGCCATTCAATTCAACAACCACCTAAAAGGAAGTGATTCCCAAACCTTCCATAACAAAGCCATCACCTACAGAGAGATGAACCTGGAGAAGAGTCCCCTGAGCAAGCTGGTCCTGGGGCTCCGTTCACAAACACAAACAGTCCCCACAGAGCCCCAGGACAGCAGCAGAAAACAAAAAGTGAATTACTTGATACATTGGAAAGAATGAACAAAAAAACATTGGCCCTAAACAGAGAGTACACTGTGGCAGAATACATGACCACTGTGACTGACCCAAATTTAAGGAAAGCTTTGACTGCTGTGTGAACTGACTCAGTGAGCATAGCCTTGCTATTGAGAAAGGCCACCGTAGGCAGACCTGGCTCCCAAGAGAAGACAGGCTATGTTCACACTGCCCACAAAATTACGTTTAAACTGAGCTGCACTTCCTAACCTCCTGCCAAATATATGACCATAATAGAGACACATATTTTCCTCAGATTACACAGACCCACGTAGAATTCAAAATCAAACCCAATTTTGATGAACTCGCATATATATTGAAATACCACAGTTATGCCATCACAGCAGCAATATTTGTGACCTGTTGCCACAAGGAAAAAGGCAACCAGTGAAGAACAAACACCATTGTAAATACAAACCATATTTATGTTTATTCATTTTCCCTTTTGGACTTGAACTATTTGCACATAATATGACATTTGAAATGTCTTTATTGTTTTGGAACTTTTGTGAGTGTAATGTTTACTGTAAACATTTGTGTTTATTTTGATTTTGTTTTATCTATTTCACTTGCTGTGGGAATGTAAACGTGTGTTTCCCAAGCCAATAAAACGAAATGGAAAATTCAATTGAGATTACAGAGATAGAGATTACAGAGAGAGAGAGGGAGAGAAAGAGGGCATAGAGAGAGATAACAGAGAGGGAGATTACAGAGAGAGATAGAGAGATTACAGAGAGCGAGATTACAGAGAGAGAGAGAGAGAGGGAGAGAGAGAGAGAGAGAGAGAGAGAGAGAGAGAGAGAGAGAGGGAGAGAGAGAGAGAAAGAGAGTGAGAGAGAAAGAGTGAGACCTGGATCCTCAGTCTGGTAATCTCAGGGGTCAAACCCATATCCTCAGTCTGTGTGATAGAAGAGTATAGACCTCTGTATATAGCTTCACTTATACTGCACCTTGTACAGTGGGGAGAACAAGTATTTGACACACTGCCGATTTTGCAGGTTTTCCTACTTACAAAGCATGTAGAGGTCTGTAATTCTTATCATAGGTACACTTCAACTGTGAGAGACGGAATTCAAAACAAACATCCAGAAAATCACATTGTATGATTTTTAAGTAATTAATTTGCATTCTATTGCATGACATAAGTATTTGATACATCAGAAAAGCAGAACTTAATATTTGGTACAGAAAACTTGGTTTGCAATTACAGAGATCATACATTTCCTGTAGTTCTTGACCAGGTTTGCAAACACTGCAGCAGAGATTTTGGCCCACTCCTTCATACAGACCTTCTCCAGATCCTTCAGGTTTCGGGGCTGTTGTTGGGCAATTCGAACTTTCAGCTCCCTCCAAAGATTTTCTATTCGGTTCAGGTCTGGAGACTGGCTAGGCCACTCCAGGACCTTGAGATGCTTCTTATGGAGCCACTCCTTAGTTGCTCTGGCTGTGTGTTTTGGGTCGTTGTCATGCTGGAAGACCCAGCCACGACCCATCTTCAATGCTCTTACTGAGGGAAGGAGGTTGTTGACCAAGATCTCGCGATACATGGCCCCATCCATCCTCCCCTCAATACGGTGCAGTCGTCCTGTCCCCTTTGCAGAAAAGCATCCCCAAAGAATGATGTTTCCACCTCCATGCTTCACGGTTGTGATGGTGTTTCTGGGGTTGTACTCATCCTTCTTCTTCCTCCAAACACGGCGAGTGGAGTTGCCACACACACAAACTTCAGACGGGCCTGGACATGCGCTGGCTTGAGCAGGGGGACCTTGCGTGCGCTGCAGGATTTTAATCCATGACGGCGTAGTGTGTTACTAATGGTTTTCTTTGAGACTGTGGTCCCAGCTCTCTTCAGGTCATTGACCAGGTCCTGCCGTGGTAGTTCTGGGATGATCCCTCACCTTCCTCATGATCATTGATGCCCCACGAGGTGAGAACTTGCATGCAGCCACAGACTGAGGGTGATTGACAGTCATCTTGAACTTCTTCCATTTTCTAATAATTGCGCCAACAGTTGTTGCCTTCTCACCAAGCTGCTTAACTATTGTCCTGTAGCCCATCCCAGCCTTGTGCAGGTCTACAATTTAGCCCTGATGTACTTACACAGCTCTCTGGTCTTGGCCATTGTGGAGAGGTTGGAGTCTGTTTGATTGAGTGTGAGGTACAGTATGATACCAGTACCGGTTTGCATGATGTTGATATTATGTTGTTGATACACAAACACAAGAATGCCACATGCACAGACACACACAAAGAAACACACACACACACACACACACACACACATTCACTCAGAAATGCACAGACAGACAGACACACACACACACACACACACACACACACACACACACACACACACACACACACACACACACACACACACACACACACACACGCACATTCACTCTGGAATGCACACACACACACACACACACACACACACACACACACACACACACACACACACACACACACACACACACACACACACACACACACATACATACACATTCACTGGAATACACACACGCACAAACACATTGAAATCATGTGGGCTAATTTCATTTCATTGTATGTCTCTCATTGTCTATTTCATCCCCTTTGTTCCTATTCAATATCTACCTCCTCTCTCAAGCCCTCTGTCACTCATCTACCTCCTCTCTCTATCCCTCTGTCACTCATCTACCTCCTCTTTCTAGCCCTCTGTCACTCATCTACCTCCTCTCTCTATCCCTCTGTCACTCATCTACCTCCTCTTTCTAGCCCTCTGTCACTCATCTACCTCCTCTCTCTATCCTTCTGTCACTCATCTACTCTCGCTCTGATCTACCTCCCTCACTCCCTCCATCTCTCTCTGCAGTCACTCTGGGCCTGTATGTGTGTGTGTGCGTGCTGCTCGTGCAAGTCTTTCTCCCTCTGTGAGCATGTGTGTGTGTCTGTGTATGTGTGTGTCTGTGTATGTGTGTGTGTCTGTGTATGTGTGTGTGTCTGTGCATGTGTGTGGGAAAGCAGTGAGCAGGTGTGGACTGGCAGGAATTGGCCCCAGAGAGACTCTTGACACTCTCTGACACACTCTGACACACACACACACACACTCTGACACACTCTGACACACTCTGACACACACACACACACACACACACACACACACACACACACACACACACACACACACACACACACACACACACACATAGAGAGAGAGGAAGACTTGCATGACCAGCGCACCAACACTAGAGAGATGACTCCAGATTCAAGTCCAAATTGAATCTGAAGTGACATTTTTTGCAGGTCACCAGGATGTCGGGAGACGCAGTCAAAACCGTCCACTAGCCAATCAAGATGCTCTCGATGATGCAGCTGCAGAACTTATTGAGGATGTGAGGGCCCATGCCACATCTTTTCAGCCTCCTGAGGGGGAAGAGGTGCTGTCGTACCCTCTTCATGACTGTGCTGGTGTGTGTGGACCATGATAGATCCTTAGTGATGTGGACACTGAAGAACTTGAAGCTCTTGACCCACTACAGCCCCGTCGATATGAATGGGGACGTGCTCGGCAGTATGTTTCCTGTAGTCCACGATCATAAATGTTGTCTTGGTGATGTTGAGGAAGAGGTTGTTGTTCTGGCACCACACTGCCAGGTCTCTGACCTCCTCCCTATAGGCTGTCTCACTGTCGTCTGTGATCAGGCCTACCACCATTGTGTTGTCAGCAAACTTAATGATGGTGTTGTAGTCGTGCAGTCATGAGTGAACAAGGGGTAGTACACGAGGGGACTGAGCACACACACCTGAGGGGTCCCTGTGTTGAGGGTCAATGTGGCGGATGATTGTTGCCTACCCTCACCACCTGGGGGCGGCCCGTCAGGAAGTCCAGGATCCAGTTGCAAAGGGAGGTGTTCAGTCCCAGGGTCCTTAGCTTAGTGATGAGCTTGGAGGGCACTACAGTGTTGAACACTGAGCTGTAGTCAATGAACCGCATTCTCACGTAGGTGTTCCTCTTGTCCAGGTGGGAGAGGGCAGTGTGGAGGGCAATAGAAATTGTGTCATCTGTGTGATCTGTTGGGGCAGGATGAAAGTTTGAGTGGGTCCAATGTGTCTGAGATTATTATGTTGATATGAGCCATGACCAGCATTTCAAAGCATTTCATGGCTACAGATGTGAGTGCTACGGGGTCGAAAGTCATTGAAACAGGTTGTCTTGGAGTTCTTGTGCACAGGGACTATAGTAGTCTGCTTTAAACATATAGCTATTACAGACTGGGTCAGTGAAGATATTTCTCAGCTGGTCAGCGCATGCTTGGCTACTGAGAGCGTGATCACACAGTCGTCCGGAACAGCTGGTGCTCTTATGCATGGTTCAGTGTTGCTTATGCGTCCTGGTAATCTGTGAACGTTTTCTGTGAACCTGTTAAAAGGGCTGACAAGCTGACAAGGTAAAACTCTGTTGTTCTGCCCCTGAACAAGGCAGTTAACCCACTATTCCTAGGCCGTCATTGTAAATAAGAAGTTGTTCTTAACTGACTTAGTTAAATAAAGGTTAAATACAAATATATAAATAAATAAAGGTCTTATTCCCATCGGCTATGGAGAGTGTGATATCACAGTTGTCCAGAACAGCTGGTGCTCCTATCCATGGTTCAGTGTTGCTTGCCTCGAAGTGAGCATAGAATGCATTTAGTCCATCTGGTAAACTCGCGTCATTGGGCAGCTCGCGGCTTAGTTTCCCTTTGTAATCCGTGATAGTACAATCCATGACTTCATCAGTAGTACAATGCGTTTCCTACCTCTCTGCACCACGACAATTCCAAATTCCAAACTGCAGATCTAGAATCCCAGCCAACATTTCACCATGCTTCCCAAACATATGATTGACTGCATCTCTGTCCAGGGCTAGGACATCTATGACACACACTGTCAGGCAAATCATTTAAAAATTAGCATATTCACACTAAGTGAATCCCAAATAGCACTCTATTCACTACATAGTGCACAACTTTGGACCAGATCCCATGGGCTATAGGGAATAGGCTGCCATTTCAAACATAACCTAGGTGTTGATTTGTGAATTGCTGTTGAAGTAGTCAGTCACAAACCTTGGTCCTGTAGACTAGAAGTGTTGTTGAAGTAGTCAGTCTCAAACCGTGGTCCTGTAGACTAGAGGTGTTGTTGAAGTAGTCAGTAACAAACCTTGGTCCTGTAGACTAGAGGTGTTGTTGAAGTAGTCAGTCTCAAACCGTGGTCCTGTAGACTAGAGGTGTTGTTGAAGTAGTCAGTCACAAACCGTGGTCCTGTAGACTAGAAGTGTTGTTGAAGTAGTCAGTCACAAACCGTGGTCCTGTAGACTAGAGGTGTTGTTGAAGTAGTCAGTCACAAACCTTGGTCCTGTAGACTAGAGGTGTTGTTGAAGTAGTTAGTCTCAAACCGTGGTCCTGTATACTAGAGGTGAAGTAGTCAGTCACAAACCGTGGTCCTGTAGACTAGAGGTGAAGTAGTTAGTCACAAACCGTGGTCATGTAGACTAGAGGTGTTGTTGAAGTAGTCAGTCACAAACCTTGGTCCTGTAGACTAGAGGTGTTGTTGAAGTAGTCAGTAACAAACCTTGGTCCTGTAGACTAGAGGTGTTGTTGAAGTAGTCAGTCGCAAACCTTGGTCCTGTAGACTAGAGGTGTTGTTGAAGTAGTCAGTCTCAAACCTTGGTCCTGTAGACTAGAGGTGTTGTTGAAGTAGTCAGTCACAAACCGTGGTCCTGTAGACTAGAGGTGTTGTTGAAGTAGTCAGTCACAAACCTTGGTCCTGTAGACTAGAGGCGTTGTTGAAGTAGTCAGTCACAAACCTTGGTCCTGTAGACTAGAGGTGTTGTTGAAGTAGTCAGTCTCAAACCGTGGTCCTGTAGACTAGAGGTGTTGTTGAAGTAGTCAGTCACAAACCTTGGTCCTGTAGACTAGAGGCGTTGTTGAAGTAGTCAGTCACAAACCGTGGTCCTGTAGACTAGAGGTGTTGTTGAAGTAGTCAGTCACAAACCGTGGTCCTGTAGACTAGAGGTGTTGTTGAAGTAGTCAGTCTCAAACTGTGGTCCTGTAGACTAGAAGTGTTGTTGAAGTAGTCAGTCACAAACCGTGGTCCTGTAGACTAGAGGTGTTGTTGAAGTAGTCAGTCACAAACCTTGGTCCTGTAGACTAGAGGTGTTGTTGAAGTAGTTAGTCTCAAACCGTGGTCCTGTATACTAGAGGTGAAGTAGTCAGTCACAAACCGTGGTCCTGTAGACTAGAGGTGAAGTAGTTAGTCACAAACCGTGGTCATGTAGACTAGAGGTGTTGTTGAAGTAGTCAGTCACAAACCTTGGTCCTGTAGACTAGAGGTGTTGTTGAAGTAGTCAGTAACAAACCGTGGTCCTGTAGACTAGAGGTGTTGTTGAAGTAGTCAGTCGCAAACCTTGGTCCTGTAGACTAGAGGTGTTGTTGAAGTAGTCAGTCTCAAACCTTGGTCCTGTAGACTAGAGGTGTTGTTGAAGTAGTCAGTCACAAACCGTGGTCCTGTAGACTAGAGGTGTTGTTGAAGTAGTCAGTCACAAACCTTGGTCCTGTAGACTAGAGGCGTTGTTGAAGTAGTCAGTCACAAACCTTGGTCCTGTAGACTAGAGGTGTTGTTGAAGTAGTCAGTCTCAAACCGTGGTCCTGTAGACTAGAGGTGTTGTTGAAGTAGTCAGTCACAAACCTTGGTCCTGTAGACTAGAGGCGTTGTTGAAGTAGTCAGTCACAAACCGTGGTCCTGTAGACTAGAGGTGTTGTTGAAGTAGTCAGTCACAAACCGTGGTCCTGTAGACTAGAGGTGTTGTTGAAGTAGTCAGTCTCAAACTGTGGTCCTGTAGACTAGAAGTGTTGTTGAAGTAGTCAGTCACAAACCGTGGTCCTGTAGACTAGAGGTGTTGTTGAAGTAGTCAGTCGCAAACCGTGGTCCTGTAGACTAGAGGTGAAGTAGTCAGTCACAAACCATGGTCCTGTAGACTAGAGGTGTTGTTGAAGTAGTCAGTCTCAAAACGTGGTCCTGTAGACTAGAGGTGTTGTTGAAGCTCTTCTAAAATCACAGTGGGTTAAAATAATCACCTAACAACCACCAAGACCTTGATTATTGAAGAACTGAGTCAGGTGTCCAGAACCTCTAGCTGTCCTGGATCAGGGTTGGCGATCACTGTTCTATGCTCGTCGAATCTATAGAATCTACATCTGCATTGCTTGCTGTTTGGGGTTTTCGGCTGGGTTTCTGTAGAAGCCTTTGGTGACATCAGCTGATGTTAAAAGGAAGACATTTGATTTGATTTGCTAGGCCCTGGTCAACAGTAGTCCACTCAATAGAAAAAGCTGATGTTAAAAGGAAGACATTTGATTTGATTTGCTAGGCCCTGGTCAAAAGTAGTCCACTCAATAGAAAAAGGGATGAAAACATGTTCTGAGGTGTTCACTTCACAAATTACTACTGCAGAGCAATACACCAACTCAATAGAAATGATTGAGTCTCAATTAACTTACAAACAAATACATTACAAGACAATTAGATTTCTTTTTGTATGTTTCATAAGTCAGTCAATGATAAACAGAAATCTGGGAAATATACTCTTCTCCAATTGTTATATTTATTTATCCATATCCTATCAGCAACCATATTCTATATGAAAATGTACATGTCAGTCTTATAATGAGATTGATTTTATAATTCTCCATAGACGAGATACAGGTAGACGTTTCATTTGGTCCTTTATGTTCAACTTTCTTATGTTTCACATCCTGGTTAATAAAAGTGTCTATTTCCAAGTTCTGACAGGATGTTTTCACAATCAGAGTGCAACCACAAAGTCCTTCCCCTGGGCTATTTCACCCAGGACAAATACAATAAGCTTCCACATCCAGGCACCTCCATCTGACAGGCCGTGTCGCGCTAACACTTGTCCCCCCCCATCTGGACAAAAGGACCCATCACAACAAATGTTCATTTCCTCCTCTCTCCCCTATCTTTAGATACTAAAAGGACTTAGCCCGATTGTTTTAAACATGCTGTGTTAAAAGAAATGTCCCAAAAAGGCTGGGTAATGTATTTTTCCTGTCGTGGCCGGGAACCTAAGTTGCCTCTGACAGGTGAGCAGGAAGCCTCACAGAGAGGAGTCACAATATACCTGTTCCTACCCCTTCTATTAGTACGGATGGTGTGGGGGGAGAACTGGATGGGAATTAGTGTTTCCGTCAGGACTGATTAGTGTGACGTGCCAGAGCACTTCCTGGTTAGCTAATGCTGGGGCTCTGTGTCTGTGTCCGTGTGTGTCTGCACACATCTTTTATTCATGTTTTCCTAAAATCCCTGGCAACGAGACATGATGTCCTTTACTGTTCACCCTTTCCTCTCATCTTCATCATCATCATCTTATTCCTCCCTCTTTTTCTCTCCTTTCCTCTCATCTTCATCATCATCATCTTATTCCTCCATCTTCTTCTTCTTCTTCTTCTCCATCTTCTTCTTCTTCTTCTTCTTCTCATCTTCTCCATTTTCTTCTTCTTCTCCATCTTCTTCTCCATCTACTTCTTCTTCTCCATCTTCTTCTTCTTCTTCTTCTTCTCATCTTCTCCATTTTCTTCTTCTTCTCCATCTTCTTCTTCTTCTTCTTCTTCTTCTCATCTTCTCCATTTTCTTCTTCTTCTCCATCTTCTTCTTCTTCTTCTTCTTCTCATCTTCTCCATTTTCTTCTTCTTCTCCATCTTCTTCTCCATCTTCTTCTTCTTCTTCTTCTTCTCATCTTCCTCTTCTTCTCATCTTCCTCTTCATCTTTTCCATCTTCTTCTTCTTGTCATCTTTTTTTCTTCTTCTTCTTCTTTTCATCTTCTCCATCTTCTTCTTCTGCTTCTTCTTCTTCTCTTTCTTTTGCTCCCTCTTCTCCTCTCACCTATTGTCCTTTCTTCCCCTCTCCTCCGTTCTCTTTTTATCCCCCCTCCCTTCTCTCCTCTCTCTTCACCCCGTCCCTCCTTCACCCTGCACTTATCCCTCCTCCTTATCCCCCCTCCCTTCTCTCCTCTCTCTTCACCCCGTCCCTCCTCCACCCTGCACTTATCCCTCCTCCTTATCTCCCCTCCCTTGTCTCCTCTCTCTTCACCCCGTCCCTCCTCCACCCTCCACTTATCCCTCATCCTTACCCCCCTCCCTTCTCTCCTCTCTCTTCACCCCGTCCCTCCTCCTTACCCCCCTCCCTTCTCTCCTCTCTCTTCACCACGTCCCTCCTCCTTATCCCCCCTCCCTTCTCTCCTCTCTCTTCACCCCGTCCCTCTTCCACCCTGCACTTATCCCTCCTCCTTATCCCCCCTCCCTTCTCTACTCTCTCTTCACCCAGTCCCTCCTCCTTATCCCCCCTCCCTTCTCTCCTCTCTCTTCACCCCGTCCCTCCTCCACCCTGCACTTATCCCTCCTCCTTATCCCCCCTCCCTTATCTCCTCTCTCTTCACCCCGTCCCTCCTCCACCCTCCACTTATCCCTCCTCCTTATCCCCCCTCCCTTCTCTCCTCTCTCTTCACCCCGTACCTCCTCCACCCTCCACTTATCCCTCCTCCTTATCCCCCCCTCCCTTCTCCTCTCTCTTCACCCCGTACCTCCTCCACCCTGCACTTATCCCTCCTCCTTATCCCCCCTCCCTTCTCTCCTCTCTCTTCACCCCGTCCCTCCTCCACCCTGCACTTATCCCTCCTCCTTATCCCCCCTCCCTTCTCTCCTCTCTCTTCACCCCGTCCCTCCTCCTTCTCCCCCCTCCCTTCTCTCCTCTCTCTTCACCTCGTCCCTCCTCCACCCTCCACTTATCCCTCCTCCTTATCCCCCCTCCCTTCTCTCCTCTCTCTTCACCCTGTCCCTCCTCCTTATCCCCCCTCCCTTCTCTCCTCTCTCTTCACCCCGTCCCTCCTCCTTATCCCCCCTCCCTTCTCTCCTCTCTCTTCACCCCGTCCCTCCTCCTTACCCCCCCTCCCTTCTCTCCTCTCTCTTCACCCCGTCCCTCCTCCACCCTGCACTTATCCCTCCTCCTTATCCCCCCCTCTCGCTTCACCTCTCTATCTATCAAATGCGTTCTCACCCACTCCAGTCATCTAAAGCTTTTTCATGCTCAGGCCAGGAGTGCCGTCTCTCTGTCTCTTCCCAAACAGACGATAAGAATACCTTCTTCACTGGAACTTTTACACCTCCCTGAATTATTCATCCCCAGTGTTTCAGCCATTCGCACACGACCCTGAGAAAATACTCTTCTGCTTTTTATTTAAAAACATCAAGTAAATGGAGCTTCGCTGTTCGGAACCTTGGTGATGGATTCTAGAAGACACGAGAATGATATAACTTTCTCTATAAAGAATGGAAAAAGAACAGAAGAAGAAAATGTCGGCCATTTTGAAGGAAGTAGGATAATGGCTGGATAGGACTAGAAGGACAGAAATACAATGAACACAGACAGAATCCAACACATGTCACTGTAGACTTTATCACAACTGTATCCAAATACACCTAACTGTGTATCTATGGGCATGTAGGTATGTAAGTGAAGTGGAGCGTATCTGTCACAAAGGCTATGGATAATCATCCACACACTTGTCTTACTTCAAACTTGTTGGAGACTCTGTTAATACAAGTCTGACTGTTATAGGTAGTGATATAATATAACCAGTCTGTTATAGGTAGTGATATAATATAACCAGTCTGTTATAGGTAGTGATATAATATAACCAGTCTGTTATAGGTAGTGATATAATATAACCAGTCTGTTATAGGTAGTGATATAATATAACCAGTCTGTTATAGGTAGTGATATAATATAACCAGTCTGTTATAGGTAGTGATATAATATAACCAGTCTGTTATAGGTAGTGATATAATATAACCAGTCTGTTATAGGTAGTGATATAATATAACCATACAGTTTGTCTGTTATAGGTAGTGATATAATATAACCAGTCTGTTATAGGTAGTGATATAATATAACCAGTCTGTTATAGGTAGTGATATAATATAACCAGTATGTTATAGGTAGTGATATAATATAACCAGTCTGTTATAGGTAGTGATATAATATAACCAGTCTGTTATAGGTAGTGATATAATATAACCAGTATGTTATAGGTAGTGATATAATATAACCAGTCTGTTATAGGTAGTGATATAATATAACCAGTATGTTATAGGTAGTGATATAATATAACCAGTCTGTTATAGGTAGTGATATAATATAACCAGTCTGTTATAGGTAGTGATATAATATAACCAGTATGTTATAGGTAGTGATATAATATAACCAGTCTGTTATAGGTAGTGATATAATATAACCAGTATGTTATAGGTAGTGATATAATATAACCAGTATGTTATAGGTAGTGATATAATATAACCAGTATGTTATAGGTAGTGATATAATATAACCAGTCTGTTATAGGTAGTGATATAATATAACCAGTATGTTATAGGTAGTGATATAATATAACCAGTCTGTTATAGGTAGTGATATAATATAACCATACAGTCTGTTATAGGTAGTGATATAATATAACCAGTCTGTTATAGGTAGTGATATAATATAACCAGTATGTTATAGATAGTGATATAATATAACCAGTATGTTATAGGTAGTGATATAATATAACCAGTCTGTTATAGGTAGTGATATAATATAACCAGTCTGTTATAGGTAGTGATATAATATAACCAGTCTGTTATAGGTAGTGATATAATATAACCAGTCTGTTATAGGTAGTGATATAATATAACCAGTCTGTTATAGGTAGTGATATAATATAACCAGTCTGTTATAGGTAGTGATATAATATAACCAGTCTGTTATAGGTAGTGATATAATATAACCAGTCTGTTATAGGTAGTGATATAATATAACCAGTATGTTATAGGTAGTGATATAATATAACCAGTCTGTTATAGGTAGTGATATAATATAACCAGTCTGTTATAGGTAGTGATATAATATAACCAGTATGTTATAGGTAGTGATATAATATAACCAGTCTGTTATAGGTAGTGATATAATATAACCAGTCTGTTATAGGTAGTGATATAATATAACCAGTCTGTCTGTTATAGGTAGTTATATTGCCAAAGCAGTACAAGTTGTTGAGGTATCTTGGACAATAGAGCTATTTAACCTCTTTGCCATTTCGATGTGTAAATCAGAAGCACTATATAAAGAGGCTTTTAAATCATTTTAACATTCATTAATATCACCATCATGGTTGGGTTAATTTGATATCGTGAATGTAATACTGTGAAAGGTCTTTGTGAAATCGATACTTCACTACCCCAGTATGGCCAAGCATGAGGAAATAATGTCAACTTCAGTAAACTATACCGCAGCGTATAGCGTATATAAACTCAACTTAATCTAACACGAAGTTACAACGGTCGAAGCAGGTCGTAGACTGGCTACGTTACATCGTTTTGACCAGAGCGATGTGTTCTAATTCCAGACTCTCTGTGACATAGTATTATTTAAATATCTTCCATGTGATGTCAATTAGGGAGCCAACATGGCTGCCATGGAATGTTGACGTGTCATGTACATTTATCATAATGCAGAATCCTCAATGTCCCAACTCTCTCAACACATGGCTCTGGTTTGGACCAGATTTCTGCTCGTCCTAAGGCTGCTGCCGTTGTCTTTTCAGAGATTCGCCCTGCATGTGGCCTTCTTCTCCACTGAGCCTTAGTCCCAGTATCAAATTACACCCTGTTCCCTGTATAGTGCACTACTTATTCCATATATGGTGCACTACTGCTGTATAGGCAATGGGATGACATTTGGGACTCAGACTAAAATGCTCATTTACCCACTTGAAAACCTAGCATGAGTGGAGAGAGTTAGATTGTCCTGTAGTGTCTCTATGTCCCTTCTAATTAATCTATCTCTACATACACAGTCAGACTAGTTAATCTAGCTCTATATTCTGTCTCTGCTTTGTCTTTTCTAGTTAATCTAGCTCTATAATCTGTCTCTACTATGTCCCTTCTAGCTCTATATTATATTTCTACTATGTCCATTCTAGTTAATCTAGCTCTGTATTATATTTCTACTATGTCCATTCTAGTTAATCTAGCTCTATATTGCCGCCCTCTGTGTAAGAGTATGCTGCGGTCAACTCTAATCTACAACTGGCTGATCAAACACTGCTCCTCTGTGTGTGTGTGTGAGTTTGTGTGAGTTTGTGTGTGTGTGATCAAACACTTGTGTACAGCAGAACGAGTCAGTCCCTCGGCAACGCCTGACCTTAACATTAGCAGGCGCTATCTGTGGGCACCACACAGAAGTGTGTGTGTGATGTTTGCACGTATCAACATTTCTGTGTGTGTTTGAGTGCATGCGTGACAAACGTTGTGTGTGTGTGTGTGTGTGTGTGTGTGTGTGTGTGTGTGTGTGTGTGTGTGCTGCCGCAGTGACTCGACTTTAAGTTCATCACCGCAGTATTTTTAGTTCAATTCCTCACACAATTTAGAATGAAAAAAAACAGCTTGGCAGTTTTCCAGTTTTAAAATCCTTTTTATTTTTTTGCAGACTCCCTGCTGGCAGCAGAACAGACTTAGCTACAGCACTAGAACACTGAAAGATGATGACAATTGCTCATTTTGGACGGGAAAAAACGCATCGGAGGACAAATGAATGGTCCTAGAACCGTTCTAGAATAGAATGGAGTCATTCTAGAAGACAATGGAGATATTCTGGAATGCAATGCAGACACTCTGGAAATAAAATGTGAATCTTCAGTGAAGCAGAGAACATCATATCAGGTGTTCCATTGAGCTGTCAGGAGATATAATTTAGATTTTAATGTGTAAAAACAATAAAAAGTCATGAATATTGCTGTTATGTAGATAAATTGACATAAGGCACATTATGAGATGACTGTGTTGACTGTAGGTCCTGCTGTAATGTGTGTTTGTGTGTACACAGAGGGATGATTATCTGCACTGATGCATTCATTCAAATTAACACCGCTGAAGGTCAGCTGAGGTCGTCGCTTAATGGAGAGACAGAGGTAGAGAAAAAGAAACATACAAAGAGAGAGACGCAAAGAGACAAAGACAGACACTGACAGAGACCAAGAGAGACAGAGACAGAAAGGAGACATACAGAGAGAGACACACAGAGACAAAGATAGACACACAGAGACAAAGATAGACACTGACAGAGAGAAAGAGAGACAGAGGCAGAGACAAAGAGAGAGAGAGACAAATAGAGAGAAACAGAGAGAGAGAGACAAAGATAAACAGAGAGAGAGAGAGAGAGACAAAGAGAAACAGAGAGAGAGAGAGAGAGAGAGAGACAAAGAGGAGTGAAACAGAGAAAGAGAGACGCATAGAGACAGGGATAGACACTGACAGAGAGCAAGAGAGACAGAGACAGAAAAAAATAAGGGACACGACAGTGTTTTTTAAATTTTATTTCACCTTTATTTAACCAGGTAGGCTAGTTGAGAACACCTTTATTTAACCAGGTAGGCTAGTTGAGAACACCTTTATTTAACCAGGTAGGCTAGTTGAGAACACCTTTATTTAACCAGGTAGGCTAGTTGAGAACACCTTTATTTAACCAGGTAGGCTAGTTGAGAACACCTTTATTTAACCAGGTAGGCTAGTTGAGAACACCTTTATTTAACCAGGTAGGCTAGTTGAGAACACCTTTATTTAACCAGGTAGGCTAGTTGAGAACACCTTTATTTAACCAGGTAGGCTAGTTGAGAACACCTTTATTTAACCAGGTAGGCTAGTTGAGAACACCTTTATTTAACCAGGTAGGCTAGTTGAGAACACCTTTATTTAACCAGGTAGGCTAGTTGAGAACACCTTTATTTAACCAGGTAGGCTAGTTGAGAACACCTTTATTTAACCAGGTAGGCTAGTTGAGAACACCTTTATTTAACCAGGTAGGCTAGTTGAGAACACCTTTATTTAACCAGGTAGGCTAGTTGAGAACACCTTTATTTAACCAGGTAGGCTAGTTGAGAACACCTTTATTTAACCAGGTAGGCTAGTTGAGAACACCTTTATTTAACCAGGTAGGCTAGTTGAGAACACCTTTATTTAACCAGGTAGGCTAGTTGAGAACACCTTTATTTAACCAGGTAGGCTAGTTGAGAACACCTTTATTTAACCAGGTAGGCTAGTTGAGAACACCTTTATTTAACCAGGTAGGCTAGTTGAGAACACCTTTATTTAACCAGGTAGGCTAGTTGAGAACACCTTTATTTAACCAGGTAGGCTAGTTGAGAACACCTTTATTTAACCAGGTAGGCTAGTTGAGAACAAGTTCTCATTTACAACTACGACCTGGCCAAGATAAAGCAAAGCAGTGTGAACAGACAACACAGAGTTACACATGGAGTAAACAATAAACAAGTCAATAACACAGTAGAAAAAAAGAGAGTCTATATACATTGTGTGCAAAAGGCATGAGGAGGTAGGCGAAAAATTACAATTTAGCAGATTAACAAAGGAGTGATAAATGATCAGATGGTCATGTACAGGTAGAGATATTGGTGTGCAAAAGAGCAGAAAAGTAAATAAATAAAAACAGTATGGGGATGAGGTAGGTAAATTGGGTGGGCTATTTACCGATGGACTATGTACAGCTGCAGCGATCGGTTAGCTGCTCAGATAGCAGATGTTTGAAGTTGGTGAGGGAGATAAAAGTCACCAACTTCAGCGATTTTTGCAATTCGTTCCAGTCACAGGCAGCAGAGAACTGGAAGGAAAGGTGGCCAAATGAGGTGTTGGCTTTAGGGATGATCAGTGAGATACACCTGCTGGAGCGCGTGCTACGGTTGGGTGTTGCCATCGTGACCAGTGAACTGAGATAAGGCGGAGCTTTACCTAGCATGGACTTGTAGATGACCTCGAGCCAGTGGGTCTGGCGACGAATATGTAGCGAGGACCAGCCGACTAGAGCATACAGGTCGCAGTGGTGGGTGGTATAAGGTGCTTTAGTAACAACACGGATGGCACTGTGATAAACTGCATCCAGTTTACTGAGTAGAGTATTGGAAGCTATTTTGTAGATGACATCGCCGAAGTCGAGGATCGGTAGGATAGTCAGTTTTACTAGGGTAAGTTTGGCGGCGTGAGTGAAGGAGGCTTTGTTGCAAAATAGAAAGCCGACTCTAGATTTTAGATAGGAGATGTTTGATATGAGTCTGGAAGGAGAGTTTACAGACTAGCAAGACACCTAGGTACTTATAGATGTCCACATATTCTAGGTCGGAACCATCCAGGGTGGTGATGCTAGTCGGGCGTGCGGGTGCAGGCAGCGAACGGTTGAAAAGCATGCATTTGGTTTTACTAGCGTTTAAGAGCAGTTGGAGGCCACGGAAGGAGTGTTGTATGACATTGAAGCTCGTTTGGAGGTTAGATAGCACAGTGTCCAAGGAAGGTCCAGAAGTATACAGAATGGTGTCGCCCGCAGCAAGAGCAACATCATTGATATATACAGAGAAAATAGTGTGCAAGAGACACTCTTGAATAAGGGACACGACAGTGTACAGGATGGCAACTCCAAGAGGCGGTTAATTAACATTCCATAAAACCAAAGAGGACGCACCACCTGATCATTTAAACCCACACACCCTGTACATTACCGTCTGCTGTCTATCCAACACACACCCTGTACATTACCGTCTGCTGTCTATCTAACACACACCCTGTACATTACCTTCTGCTGTCTATCTAACACACACCCTGTACATTACCGTCTGCCGTCTGTCCAACACACACCCTGTGCATAACCGTCTACTGTCTATCCAACACACACCCTGTACATTACCGTCTGCCGTCTGTCCAACACACACCCTGTGCATAACCGTCTACTGTCTATCCAACACACACCCTGTACATTACCGTCTGCCGTCTGTCCAACACACACCCTGTACATTACCGTCTACTGTCTATCCAACACACACCCTGTGCATTACCGTCTGCCGTCTGTCCAACACACACCCTGTACATTACCGTCTGCCGTCTGTCCAACACACACCCTGTGCATAACCGTCTACTGTCTATCCAACACACACCCTGTACATTACCGTCTGCCGTCTGTCCAACACACACCCTGTACATTACCGTCTACTGTCTATCCAACACACACCCTGTGCATTACCGTCTGCCGTCTGTCCAACACACACCCTGTACATTACCGTCTGCCGTCTATCCAACACACACCCTGTACATTACCGTCTGCCGTCTGTCCAACACACACCCTGTGCATAACCGTCTACTGTCTATCCAACACACACCCTGTGCATTACCGTCTGCCGTCTGTCCAACACACACCCTGTGCATAACCGTCTACTGTCTATCCAACACACACCCTGTGCATTACCGTCTGCCGTCTGTCCAACACAACAGTAATCTTGAGACATGTACTTTTCTTAAATATACATTTTTTTTTTTAAAGGTCAAGTTTTTGCAGTGAGCCAATGGGGTAACCTAGGTAACCACAGGATGTTGTTTCCTCACAGGTGGTTGGACCCGCAACGTTCTATCTAATACCGACTGGGACTATAGACCAATGACTGTTCATCTAGGTAAGGGGTGGGGTCTAGACCATCCTATCAGCCAATCAGGGCTGTATGTAAATATCTTCAAATGTGTTTCCTAACACCTCCACAGACAATCAGACGGAGCATTTCAAGGGCCAAGGGAGTCTGAGGGGAATAAATGATAACAAATACAAGTTGTTTTCATTAAATATTAGAGATACAATGAGGATTTTAAAAGAAAATGACACAGACTGCATGGGGGCTTTAACATTGACCATTCGCCTGCGTATTCCAATGACTTACAGTATACGACTGGGAAAACGTGCCACAACAAGATGGCTGCCAGAAGACTTCTGAGTCGGACAGCACTTTGCAGTATCTTCACTACCTCCTAAATAACACCCTGTCCAGGCCGGCGTCTCAAATGACACACTTTTTTTTTCTATTTAATGCCCTACTGTTGTAGAAGCAGTGCACTAAATAGGAGGTCGGGGGCCATTTGGGATACAGGCCAAGGTCTCTACGTTGTCCACACCAGAAACGCATCACTCAGCTTTATGTCCGTATCATGACACGTTAATAGGTAGCGGGGCACACAGTAAATATAGGGCCCTTGTCGATATCCCTCCGCCGCGTGAAGTAACTCACGGTGTTCTGGGCCTGTGATTCACACAGTTTGTGCTGAGAGATAAAAGGATTTTGATGAGCTAGATCTTCTCCACATGACGGTGGAGTTGATGTGAACGGAATTAAATCATGAACCTGAGTTGACCTCTAGTGTGGATGAAGTGTCATTAATTAATAAGGCACGAGGAGGTGTGGTATGTGGTCAATATACCACGGCTAAGGACTGTTCTTACACACAACGCATCACGGAGTGCCTGGATACAGCCCTTAGCCATGGTATATTGGCCATATACCACAAACCCCCGAGGTGCCTTATTACTATTATAAACTGGTCGACAACGTAATTAGAACAGTACAAATACATGTTTTGTCATACCCGTGGAATACGGTCTGATATACCACAGCTGTCAGCCAATCAGCATTCAGTGCTCGACCCACCCAGGTTAGAGACCAGAAGAGGAGGAAGGTTTACTACTGTACAGCTGACGATACACTGAGTTTATGTACTGGACACAAGACACACATACACTATAACACTCCTACTGCAGACAGCAACGAGCAACACACACACACACACACACACACACACACACACACACACACACACACACACACACACACACACACACACACACACACACACACACACACACACACACACACACACACACACACACACACCAGACTCACTGTCCCGGTGTCCATTAAAGTCAGAGTGCATTTGGCCTCACCTCTGCCAGGAAACATAGAGACCATCTGAGTGTAAGTGTGTGTGTGTGTGTGTGTGTGTGTGTGTGTGTGTACTTGAGTGTGTGTTTGTGTGTTTGTGTGTGCATATTGAGTGTCTCCTGTGTAGCCTTGAGCAGTCTCTGGGTGGTAGGTAATGTTATAGTGTCTATAGAGAGAGTAGTGTACCAGTCTCTGGGTGGTAGGTAATGTTATAGTGTCTACAGAGAGAGTAGTGTACCAGTCTCTGGGTGGTAGATAATGTTATAGTGTCTAGAGAGAGTAGTGTACTAGTGTCTGGGTGATAGGTAATGTTATAGTGTCTATAGAGAGAGTAGTGTACCAGTCTCTGGGTGGTAGGTAATGTTATAGTGTCTACAGAGAGAGTAGTGTACCAGTCTCTGGGTGGTAGATAATGTTATAGTGTCTAGAGAGAGTAGTGTACTAGTGTCTGGGTGATAGGTAATGTTATAGTGTCTACAGAGAGAGAGTGTTCCAGTCTCTGGGTGGTAGGTAATGTTATAGTGTCTAGAGAGAGTAGTGTACTAGTGTCTGGGTGGTAGGTAATGTTATAGTGTCTACAGAGAGAGTAGTGTACATGTCTCTGGGTGGTAGGTAATGGTATAGTGTCTACAGAGAGAGTAGTGTACCAGTCTCTGGGTGGTAGGTAATGTTATAGTGTATACAGAGAGAGTAGTGTACCAGTCTCTGGGTGGTAGGTAATGTTGTAGTGTCTACAGAGAGAGTAGTGTACCAGTCTCTGGGTGGTAGGTAATGTTATAGTGTCTAGAGAGAGTAGTTTACCAGTCTCTGGGTGGTAGGTAATATTATAGTGTCTATAGAGAGAGTAGTGTACCAGTCTCTGGGTGGTAGGTAATGTTATAGTGTCTACAGAGAGAGTAGTGTACCAGTCTCTGGGTGGTAGGTAATGTTATAGTGTCTAGAGAGAGTAGTTTACCAGTCTCTGGGTGGTAGGTAATATTATAGTGTCTATAGAGAGAGTAGTGTACTAGTCTCTGGGTGGTAGGTAATGCTATAGTGTATATAGAGAGAGTAGTGTACCAGTCTCTGGGTGGTAGGTAATGTTATAGTGTCTACAGAGAGAGTAGTGTACCAGTCTCTGGGTGGTAGATAATGTTATAGTGTCTAGAGAGAGTAGTGTACCAGTCTCTGGGTGGTAGGTAATGGTATAGTGTCTACAGAGAGAGTAGTGTACCAGTCTCTGTGTGGTAGGTAATGTTATAGTGTATACAGAGAGAGTAGTGTACCAGTCTCTGGGTGGTAGGTGATGTTACAGTGTCTACAGAGAGAGTAGTGTACCAGTCTCTGGGTGGTAGGTAATGTTATAGTGTCTACAGAGAGAGTAGTGTACCAGTCTCTGGGTGGTAGGTAATGTTATAGTGTCTAGAGAGAGTAGTGTACTAGTCTCTGGGTGGTAGGTAATGTTATAGTGTCTAGAGAGAGTAGTGTACCAGTCTCTGGGTGGTAGGTAATGTTATAGTGTCTATAGAGAGAGTAGTGTACTAGTCTCTGGGTGGTAGGTAATGTTATAGTGTCTACAGAGAGAGTAGTGTACCAGTCTCTGGGTGGTAGGTAATATTATAGTGTCTATAGAGAGAGTAGTCTACCAGTCTCTGGGTGGTAGGTCATGTTATAGTGTCTACAGAGAGAGTAGTGTACCAGTCTCTGGGTGGTAGGTAATGTTACAGTGTCTACAGAGAGTAGTGTACCAGTCTCTGGGTGGTAGGTAATGTTATAGTGTCTATAGAGAGAGTAGTGTACTAGTCTCTGGGTGGTAGGTAATGTTATAGTGTCTACAGAGAGAGTAGTGTACCAGTCTCTGGGTGGTAGGTAATATTATAGTGTCTATAGAGAGAGTAGTTTACCAGTCTCTGGGTGGTAGGTAATGTTATAGTGTCTACAGAGAGAGTAGTGTACCAGTCTCTGGGTGGTAGGTAATGTTACAGTGTCTACAGAGAGTAGTGTACCAGTCTCTGGGTGGTAGGTAATGTTATAGTGTCTACAGAGAGAGTAGTGTACCAGTCTCTGGGTGGTAGGTAATGTTATAGTGTCTACAGAGAGAGTAGTGTACCAGTCTCTGGGTGGTAGGTAATGTTATAGTGTCTAGAGAGAGTAGTGTACCAGTCTCTGGGTGGTAGGTAATGTTATAGTGTCTACAGAGAGAGTAGTGTACCAGTCTCTGGGTGGTAGGTAATGTTATAGTGTCTAGAGAGAGTAGTGTGCCAGTCTCTGGGTGGTAGGTAATGTTATAGTGTCTACATAGACACTATAAGAGCCCTATTCCCTACATAGTGCACTACTTTAGACCAGAGCCCTATTCCCTACATAGTTCACTACTTTTGACCAGAACCCTATTCCCTACATAGTTCACTACTTTTGACCAGAACCCTATTTCCTATATAGTGCACTACTTTAGACCAGAGCCCTATTCCCTATATATTGCACTACTTTAGACCAGAGCCCTATTCCCTACATAGTTCACTACTTTTGACCAGAACCCTATTCCCTACATAGTTCACTACTTTTGACCAGAACCCTATTCCCTATATAGTGCACTACTTTAGACCAGAGCCCTATTCCCTATATATTGCACTACTTTAGACCAGAGCCCTATTCCCTACATAGTTCACTACTTTTGACCAGAACCCTATTCCCTACATAGTGCACTACTTTAGACCAGAGCCCTATTCCCTATATAGTGCACTACTTTAGACCAGAGCCCTATTCCCTATATAGTGCACTACTTTAGACCAGAGCCCTATTCCCTACATAGTGCACTACTTTAGACCAGAGCCCTATTTCCTACATAGTGCACTACTTTAGACCAGAACCCTATTCCCTATATAGTGCACTACTTTAGACCAGAGCCCTATTCCCTACATAGCGCACTACTTTAGACCAGAGCCCTATTCCCTACACAGCGCACTACTTTAGACCAGAGCCCTATTCCCTATATATTGCACTACTTTAGACCAGAACCCTATTCCCTACATAGTGCACTACTTTAGACCAGAGCCCTATTCCCTATATAGTG